>NW_021680604.1:0-16184 GCF_001412515.2 Diachasma alloeum | reverse complement strand
CCTTCCCCTTCCCCCACCACCACAAGGGAAGGTATATAGGGACTGCCCCCACACATCGGAGCTCAGAATCGGAGCTCATAGCCCTGAAGATGCAGACTGCAATGTTTGCGAAACGTCGGCGCAATGCTGAAACTCAACGCGGCATCCATCCGAAAGCCAACCAAGTCAAAATATTTCAACTTCCTGATTTTGTTTTTAAATTGTTTCATTTTCGAAAAAAAAAGGTATTCTCATTGAAAATTTTCTTTTTCATCATTAAAACAATTTCGACACAATAAATTAATGAATCAAGCATTTCTATATGTAGTTTCTTAACTTCTTCCTAACATTTTCTAAGATTTTTTTCCTGCGTAAACCCAATCATGGGTGATTTAAAATCATTTCATTTTATAATTCCTTCATCAATTTCGTTGCCTCTTTTTTGATTGAAGTTTTACACAATTAAAAAAAAAGAATGATTTATCTCAATATGCAATTTCGTGTTTCATTTTACGCTGAATCCCATGATTCATTTGTCAAACAAAGACTGAAAAGACTGACTGGATATTGACATCAGTCTTTGGGATTTTATTCTACTAAAAGTGAAACTTCAATGTCTAGTCACTGCAAAAACTCACCTGATTTTTTCTGTCACGTCTGTGCAAAGTTCACCCCTAATTTCCAGAGGAGAAACATCACAGATTTGGTCCGAAAAGGATATGAACAGTCCTTCAAATCGTCCAATGAACAATTTGGATAAATCACGGACTCCTCAGCTATGCTGCTCATATTACTGCCGGTACCTCTCACGATCGTTAAAGGAAGGTAAAAAGTCACCATTCAGTACTCCAGCAATTTAGAGAGAACCCAGGGATCACATTGTGGACTCCTTTTCTTCCGTGACTGACATTGGATCGTACACGAAGAAAAGCAAAAATAAAATCGAGTATACCGAAGTACCATTTGTCAATTTCTTAATTCTGAATACAAATAGCAGTGTAATTGCCGTCGAATCCCTTGTGGAGGTTAATGTAGAAAAGAACCCAGAAGAGCCAGTGAAGGATAAGTTTGATGAAGAGTATGAACCTCTGGCAAAAGTATCCACATCGACCCCACTGACTCCCTTCAACCAGGATGAACTCGATGACCTAATTAAAGAATTAAAGCTCAGCAAAGAGGTGGCAGAGTTACTACCCTCACGATTGAAAGAGAAGAGTTTTGCGTCATCAGAATTTCGTATGGGGAAATATCGCGATTGTGATTTTCACTTACTGCAATTCTTCCAGGAAGAACCTTCCCTTTGCTATTGCATTGATATTGATGGGTTAATGAGGAGTATGAGGACAGAGCACGATCCAGAAGAATGGCGATTGTTCGTTGACGCATCAAGTACGATTTTGAAAACCGTTCTGCGTCATATTGGGAATATTTATCCATCTCTACCCATCGCTTAGTCTACGTCCCTCAATGAAAGTCATGAGAACATCGAGTACTTGTTCGAAAGGATTGGATACAAGTATTACAACTGGTGTATTTCGGCGGATTTGAAAATGGTGGCCATTGTAATGGGAATATAGCTGGGTTGGACAAAATATTGTTGTTTCGTGTGCAATTGGGATAGCCGGGAGAAAGAAAATTATTGATCAAGTTTCTACTGCTGGTAAATAGAACATCATTCAACAATCACTTGTTGAGCCAGAAAAAAATTGTTTACCACTGCTACATATCAAATTCGGGCTCATTAAAAACTTTGTGAAAGGGCTGCAAAAAGATGGAGAAGCTTTCAATTATTTCAAATCTTTATTCCCAAAGCTGAGTATGGCCAAGATAAAGGCTGGAATTTCCATAGGCCCCCAGCTGAAGAAACTGATGGACAATAATGGAAATTTCAAGTGAGATTCTACTCTGGAACGTCGATATTATAAAACGTCATCCACCGTCATCCACCGTGAATCCACCATCGGGATTCATCCACCTCTCTTCGCGTTCGAGATCTCGTAATGTAAGGAATCTGCAAAAAGTCAAATACCCTGTTGGAGACGGAAACATAATAACCTCATTAATTTTATATGGTTGATTCTCATATTACACTCATCAAAAGTGAATACCTGAACTTGGGGGAGTCACTTGCTCACTAATTCTACGCCAAATCAATTTATTCATATGGCCGTACCTCGATAATCCGTTTCGCCAAAGATCAAGATAAGCCTGTACGAGGATAACGAGTCGTCTTAATGTTTCCACCTCGGTGGAGTTTGGTTTTCCTGTGGATAACCCTTTTCCAATAGATAACCCTTAAAGTTTGAGAATTTGAATTCTACGTGGGAGTGCAACTTCAGACTGCTCCGCCGTAATGCTGTGCGAGGTGTTGAATAGCATTTTTATTGAATTTTTCTAGAAATAATGAGGAAATTCAATTTTGAAAACTCATCATCAAACCATAGGCCTTAATTCCATATTTTCACCAGTTTTTTAAAAATCTAATTGGTGTAGGGATTATTTTGACATTGAGTTTAGAAAAGTACGGTTTTAAGCCATTTCCGCAATTTTAATATTTTTTTCTGCCCAACGATCGCTTTTCGGGGGAAACGGCCGCCAGATTCGGAATCAGCACGAAAAAATCTTTCTAGTAACGGGGTCGTTTCATGTCTAGGTATTAGGTGTATAAATTAATTCTCGGCCTGTTTTCGACAATGCTGACATTTATTTATAAAAACATGAATACAGATCTAATCTTGAAAATAATCACCGTCATTTTGCATGCATTTCTCCCATCTATCGAACAATTCTCGGATTTCGGCTCGGAAGAACGATGGTGGTTTTGACTGGATAAAGTCATCAATGCTCTGCCGGACTTCTTCAGGAGATCGTAACTGGGCATCCACCAGGTGATGTTGCAGCGCTCGAAAAAGGCGATAGTCAGAAGGCGCAAGGTCTGGAGAATACGACGCATGTGGGAGAATCTTCCAGCCCAACGTGGAGATGAGTTTCAGGGTTTCTTTTACCATGTGTGGCCGCGCATTGTCCTGCAGCAAAATCACTTGTCTCGTACCACTTCCCGTGAAAGGTCTCTTTTCCTCAATAGCATCACTCAATTTTACCAGTTGGTCCTGATAACGTTTAGTAATGACGGTTTCCCCCTGTTCGAGTAGCTCATAATAGATTACACCTTTGGAATCCCACCAAATACACAACAACAATTTTTTCCCGTGAATATTCGGTTTTGCAGTGCTCGATGACGGCTCCCTCGGATAAACCCACGAGTTTCGCCTCTTAGGATTGTCGTAAAATATCCACTTTTCATCCCCAGTCATAATTTTATGTAAAAAAAAGTCTTTTTGTTTAAATCTGGTCAGTAGGCACATTACAATTTCACAGCGTCGACTTTTGTTTTCTGAAGTAAGATAATGGGGCACCCAGCGATCTTCCTTCTTTATCCTCCCAATTATTTTTAAACGCACCGAAATAGCTGGTTCAGTCACTCCAAGAGTATCAGCAAGCTCATGTTATGGATTACAGGTCTACATAACACACGTAAATTTAACATAACACACAAATTCAACACATGCACTTTCAACACTTGTTGATTTAACATATACAAATTCAACACGTGTGTTTTTGTGCGTATGAGTGTATTGTAAGGTTTATCTCGTTATGATATTGTCTGCCAGTGATAACAGCTGAGGGATTAGTATTGCGATGGCTCATAGCATTGGACTACCTGGATTGCGGGGTATTTGATAGTTTTCGGGTCATTGTTCGATGTTATTACGAAGAGTAACGAGATAAGCCGTTATATTTTGTGCTGAGTCAAAGAGGTAAACGCCTATTGACACACGATGGTTTTATCCACTGCCGTGTGCGAGTTGGGAAAAGTAAAATGACTTGGGGTTGCATTGAGTATCACACTGAACTGCATTGTAATGCTCTTGCTTGTACGACTTCAGATAAAAAATCAGGTACATTAATATGTTATTTGATGTTTTGAGTGCACAAGTGGTGACTTAAAGTCAAGCGTTTCGTCTGTTGTAGGATCTTTAATTTCAATGGATGAACACAGTCATGGGGTTGACCCAGCCAAGGTCGAGGCGAAGGAAGTGTTGGCAAAGATGAAAAAAAGCGAAGAAGACTCGTGAATTGACGTCTAAAATTGTCGATGCGCTGTCGCCGATGCATCGACGAGTGCAGTAATGGAGCTGCCTGATGCTGATCTTTTGTCGCGAAACGTGCGACGGGTTCGAGCAGTAAGTAATCCTCTTTTCCCCACCCCATCTTTATTGCGAGAATTAGTTATTCCAGATGAGTTTCGAAAAACGCTTCGTGGGAAGGAGTTCCTGTTTTTTGTTAGTGGTCCTGAGAAAGCTAAGCGTTTTTTTTATTTTTGCTACAGAAAAAACTATCCAATGTTTGGCCAGGTGTGATACATGGCAGTGTAATGGGACCTTTTGGACTGTCCCAGGTATATTTAAACAATTATATACTATCCACGGGCTGGTTGATGGGAAGTCAATTCCTCTGATCTATGCTGTTAACTCTTCGAAGACGAAGGGGGTGTATAAAAAAATTTTGCGTGCTATTCAAGAGGCCCATGAGGACATTAATCCACAACATGTAATGTCTGATTATGGGCTTGCTTTTATTCAAGCTGTAAAGGAGTGTTCTCCTGATGCTGCTTTTAGTGGGTGTTATTTTCATTTCATCCAATGTATTTATCGACATGATGGTACGTGTGGATTGGCCCCACGCTATCGAAATGATAGTGACTTCTGTGAATTTATTGAAAGGTTTATGGGTCTCACCTTTGTACCACCTGGGAAAGTTATTGAGGCTTATGAGGAGCTCATTTCCTCTGATTACTATGAGGAGAAAAAAGATGTAATGGGGGAGTATATCAAATATTTCGAGTGCAATTGGGTCGGAAGGAAGAAACGTTCTGGTCGCACTGCACCTCAGTTTGCAATTGAATGGTGGAATTGTTATGATTCAGTAATGAGCGATTAGCCAAGGACCAACAATGGAGTGGAAGGTTGGCACACTCGATTCAATAGGCAAATCAAGGTTTCTAATCCATCTATGGGAGATTTGATCAGGGCGTTGCAGGAGTTTGACTGAAGCTGCATTTCGTCAGCGTGCTGGAGGAAGGAGCATCGCTCCAGTTGCTCGGCAACGAAGAGTTTTGATGTCAACAGTGATGTTATTGATTATTTGCATGCTCAAGCCAGCAATATTCGAATTTGTGGTTTGATTAAGAAGTCAGATGATTGAAAGGTTTTCTAGTTATGATTCTCTGTGAAGCGTTGTGAGTCAAGATAATAATTCACACAGACTCTCCACACAAACACACACTGAACAGTTCAGTGTTGTGTTCTGATGTCAAGTTTCATTGTGATCATTTTGTTTTTATTTTTTTGTTATTCATGAAATATGCTGTATTACTGATTGATATTTGTACTTTGATTGATGTAATCCACTGTATTGTTGTTCTGCTATTTGAGATTTGTCATTAAATCAATGTTCATAAACAATGATTTTGTTGAAAACTATGTTGAAAACTGTGTTGAATGTGTGTGTTGAATTTGTGTGTTGAATTTGTTTGTGTTGAAATTTACGTATGTTAATTAGACATGTAATCCCAGTTGTGCTTAATAGGGATTTTTATTGAATAATTTGTCCAACTCCTCGCCCTCAATTTTTTTTTGTTGCCCAGGACATTCCTCATCCTTGAGATCAAAATTTCCATGCCGAAATATTTTAAACCACTTTTTCCATGTGCTATAAGATACAGTACTCGCTTCCAAGGCCGAACGAATCATTTCTTGTGCTTCTGTGGCAGTTTTTTTCAAGTTGGAAGGTGAAAAGAAGGCAGTGCTTCAAGTGCTGCTTGTCGAACGACTTTTTTGTTCAGTATGTTTTTTGAGGTTGTGTTAATTACACCACAATCAGACTTGAGTGGTTTGATAGTTCACAGATGGCGCTTCAAAATGCCGTTTGTAGGAAATGTGAGGGTATTTCCGTAGAATAAAGATTGCGGGATACTGTCAACTGAATATTTATTCAACACACTTAAGGTAAGTAGAATAATTAATACAAAAAGACTTTGCTAAAGCTGTGGCGTGTGCACATGGGCACGAGTGGCAAGAATACTGTTTTATCGACCGTCAGTCGAACTCAGGCCGGGGCACTAACTCCTGCTTACGCCGCTGGCGCTGCTAAGGCCTGATGATCAAGTCCCTAGGCGAAGTGGAAGCCGAGGGAGGTAAGGGGGCCACATCTACTCCCTCTCCAGTGACCTGGTCTGGTACAGATGAAGGGAACGAAATTCTCTTCCTTGCAGGGTACGTTCTCAAGGGCCTGTCCATCGTGTTTGATGGGCATGAATCAGGCACTGGTGGTGGTGAAGCTGGTCGGCTGGGTTTCTCAGGTGCTGCAGGTGAGCTGGGCTCCTCTGGAGATGCTGGGGGCGAAGCTGACTCTTTGGCAACATATGCTGGTTTGAGTCGGTCTACCGAGATACTCTTTTCAGTGCCGTTTAGGTCAATAACGAAGTTGCGGTCATCGATCCTCCTGACGACTCGGTGGGGGCCAGAATAAGGCAGCTCGAGCGGTTTTCTGACTGCGTCAATCCTCACAAAGACGTGGGTGGAGGTGTAGAGGTCTTTCAAGAAAAAACAGCGGCTTGTGATGTGATGAGCGGTGGGTGATGGACGAACTTTCCTGATGTGTTCTCTGAACTTCTCCAGGAAAAACTTCGGGTTCGCTGGGAGGTCTTCTGAGACGAAAAATTCTCCAGGAATCCTGAGCTCAGTACCGTAAAGGAGTTGAGCTGGTGATGCGGTCAGGTCCTCCTTGATGCAGGTACGCAGGCCGAGCATGTCGGTGGGAAGCAGCTCGGGCCAGGGTTTTGGTACGTTGCACATAAGTGCGGCCTTGACTGCCCGATGCCATCTCTCCAGGATCCCATTGGACTGNCGTTGCACATAAGTGCGGCCTTGACTGTCCGATGCCATCTCTCCAGGATCCCATTGGACTGGGGGTGGTATGGAGAAGTATGGATCTTGTTTGCTCCAACCATGCGAGCGAGAGCCGTGAAGAGTCTCGACTCAAACTGGCTACCCTGATCGGTGGTAATTGTGAGCGGGGTGCCAAACTGCGTAATCCAATGTCCGTAGAAAGCAGTGGCAATGGTGTCTGCCTCAATGTTGGAGAGGTATGGCCACAGGCCAGCGGGTGAATCGATCGATCATTGTTAAGCAATAGCGGAGTCCGTTCACTCGTGGAAGCTCGATTATGTCGAGGTGGATGTGGTCGAATCGGTTGTCTGGGACATCGATGTGCATCGGATCGAGTCGATTGTGTCTCTGCACCTTGGATTTTTGACAGGGTGAACACTCACGTGACCAGCGAATGGCGTCTCGTTTGATCCCAAGGCCAGACGAATTTCTCCTTCAGATGACGAGATGTGACTCGGCCAGATGGATGCGACAGGTCATGGATAACCTTGAATGCACATTGGCGGAGAGCACCTGGAATGAAGGGGCGCAGATATCCAGTGAATGTGGTGCAGTAGATCTCGCGACCTTCGATTACAATGGGCTGGAGCTTGAGAGAGCTGCTGGTGAGGAGTTGCGGTAGTTCGTCGTCTTCCTGCTGAGCCTCGTGGATGACCTCTGAGCTGAGGTTCTTGGGCATGTTGATGGAATTCACTCGAGACAGGGCATCTGCTACAATGTTCTCTTCGCCTCTGACGTGTAGGATCTGAGTAGTGAATTGAGAGATGAAATTGAGCTGATTTACCTGTCTCGGTGATGCTTTCTCTGGACGTTGATGAAAAGCGTAGACGGGGGTTTGTGGTTTGTCTTGACAACGAACTCACGGCCCTCGACTATGTGATTGAAGTACTTGATGCCAGAGAAAATGGGCAGAAGCTCGCGGTCGTACGTGCTGTAACGAGTCTCCGTGGGGCTCAGTTTTCTCGAGAAAAATCCCAGGGGCTGCCAGTTGTCATTCACGAACTGCTCGAGGGCTGCTCCGATTACTGAGTCAGAGGCGTCTGTTGACAGGGCCAATGGTGCTGCATGGAACAGGAATGACGCTCTGACTGCGGAGGCAACTCTTTGTTTGCACAGCTCCAGAGCTGCCTCCGATTCTGGAGTCCATGGCACCTCGCGTTTGTCCTTCTTCTTGGCATTTTTCAGGTGATCGTTGAGAGGAGCTTGTATGGCAGCTGCTTGGGGAATGCAACGTCGATAGTAGTTCACCATCCCGAGAAATCGGCGTAGATCCTCAATTGTCTCGGGCTTGGGGAACTGCAGGATAGTCTCAACCTTGGCTGGTGGAGGTGACTATCCATGTTTATTTATAATATATAACCTAGGTATTCAACCTCTTCTTGACCGAACTGGCACTTGCTGGGGTTGATGGACAGGTGGTTGTCCAGCAGTAGCTTGAGGATGGTCTCCACATGTCCCTGATGCTCTTCAGGGTCCTTGGAGAAGATTATGATGTCATCGATGTAGTATGCAGCGAAGTCGATGTCCCGAAGGCCGTCCATGTGTCTTTGGAAGGTTTGTGCTGCGTTGCACAGCCCAGGGGGCATGCCGACAAACTCAAAAAGACCGAAGGGCGTGGTGACGGCGTTCTTTGCGATGTCGTCGGTAGCGACAGGGATCTGATTGTACGCTCGTACCAGATCGAGCGTTGTGAAGATGCTGCTGCCGTGACAGGATTGGATGACGTCCTCAATGTGTGGAATTGGGTAACGATCGGGCAGTGTTTGCCGATTCAGCTGTCTGTAGTCTCCTGTGGCTCTCCAGCCACCATTTTTCTTTGGCACCATGTGGACTGGGCTGGCCCAGGAGCTACTGGAGGGGCGAATAACGCCGTACTGCAAGAGAAGGTCGAAGTTGTCTTTGGCTGCTTGGAGCTTCTCGCCAGCAAGACGACGTGGTCGCTCTGCTACTGGGGGACCAGTCGTAGGGATGTGGTGAGCCGTTCGACTGCTGGTGCTGATGGATGGGATCGCTGCTGGCTTTGTGACGTCAATGTACTTGTGGAAGCTCGCTATAAAATGGGGGAAGCTTGGGGCTCTGCTTAACTGGGGAGACGCTGTAGATAGAAATCTCACACAGCTGACCAGGGGCTTGAAGATTAGTTGTCTTGTCAAAGAGGCTGCGGTCTTGGAGATCGACTAGCAGGCCGAAATGCACCAAAAAGTCTGCTCCAATGATCGCTGTCTGGACGTCTGCAACAGTAAATGACCATTTGAAAGCGCGACGTAATCCGAGGTTAAGGGTGAGCACTCGTTGTCCGAAGGTGTCAATTGTGGTACCGTTGGCAGCGTAGAGCTTCAACTCTGCTGGTCTCTCCTGGGGTTGAGTCGCTGCTCTGGGTATGATGGAGATAACAGAGCCTGTGTTGACCAGAAATTGGGTCTTTGTTAAAGGATCGAAGAAAAATAGGTGGTGTTCTCTGATGTCGTGGTCATTGTTATTGAAGGCGCTGTCGCCCACTGCCAGAACTGACGACAGCGTTTTTAGTTTCCCTGAGGAAGTGTTGGGAGAGGTGGAGGCTGGTTGCGTGGTTGCAAGCAGCGACGTGCCTTGGATCCAAACCTCGCGTGGTAGAAGCACATACCTTGTGGCGCTGGCGATGAAGAGCGTGATATTGAAGGGGCTCGAGACCTGGACTTGGACCTCGAAGATATGTGCAGTCTCTCGAGGGACTCTGCCATGGTCCGGTTAAGGTTAATGAGTTGTGTCATTGCCTGTCTGAGCTCTGCGAGTTCAGTGGTCACTGGGTCTGAGCTTTTTTGCACAGCAAACCTTGCGTGAGAGGATGCGGCCATCACCGATGCTGTCGAGGAGACTTCCATGAGCTCGTCTGCGACGGGGGTGAAGTCGCTCAAGGTTGTGAACCTGGTGGCCTTGAGAATTCTCTGAACGTCGAGGGGCAGGAGGGAAAGCCATCTGACCCGTAGAATGTCCTCAGAGGCTCGTCCTGCTACTAAGGCTCTCATTTTGCGAAGGAGCTGGGAAGGCTTTTGATTACCAAGAGTCAGCTGAGACAATGCCTTTTCGAGCTGTTTGTCTGCTGAGTCGGTGAAGCGCTTCCGGATCTCCTCCTTGAAATAACCATACTGGTTTTCGACGAGAGGGTCTAGTAAAATGTCTGAAATCTCATCTAGAACGTTAGCTTCAAGATGATTGATGACGACATGATATTTCTCTGATTTAGATTTGTTCTAATGAACTTTGTGAGTTTGCATGGGTGAGTTGGAAGTGTACTGATCAAGGCTGGAAGAGGCTGGATGTTGTTGTTGATGTTGTCGTGGGCCAGAACCTGGGGATTTGCGTTGGTTTGTGTCCTCGTGTTGTCGTTGGAGATGAGGCTCGTTGTGAAATCCTCCAGCTCGATCAATGACAGGTTGAACTGCTGTCTGCTGTTGTCAGGCTGAGGACTCAGCACGAGCATTGTGCGATTGGTATTTGCAGGTGTCCTGGGAAGCGACATAATGAGATGCTGCACGTGCAGTTTAGAGATTAGTGACAATATCCGGAAGAATCACGTCGGGGTCACCAATTTTGTAGGAAATGTGAGAGTATTTCCGTAGAATAAAGATTGCGGGATACTGTCAACTGAATATTTATTTAATACACTTAAGGTAAGTAGAATAATTGATACAAAAAGACTTTGCTGGGGCTGTGGCGTGGGCACATGGGTACGCGTGGCAAGAGTACTGTTTTATCGACCGTCAGTCGAACTCAGGCCGGAGCACTAACTCCTGCTTACGCCGCTGGCGCTGCTGAGGCCTGACGGTCAAGTCCCTAGGCGAAGTGGAAGCCGAGGGAGGCGAGGGGGCCACACGTTTATTGCGGGGAATTCTTTTAATTCAAATAGGTGTTCTGATCAATTTATTCTAGGGGCCGAGAATTAAACGATACACCTAATAAAAAAGGACCAAAATTTTGTCGGACTGTGGTACTAAAAACAATGAATGAATGAGTTGGGTTTTATTTTTTAGCTCCTAAAAAATCGCACGCCAAGTTGGTTGACTTGAAATTTTTATTACCTCTTTTTCATCATTTTGTTTACCTAATTTCCGTTTTTTCGTTGATTTTCCTTAGTTATATAGCAGGCTCCGCCGTCAGTAGTAAATTGACAATCAAAGAGTTAACATCGTGTAAAATAAATAGTATATATTTACACTCTGGTGCAATGGTAAGGTCAATCTAGATATTGCCGTCGATACGTCTATGGTTTCAATGTGGGGGGTCAGTTTAGGGAATTCTAGAAAAGCTAGATATTTCGAAGTAATTCGAGACCTTTCTTGAAATTTTGAAAATATTCAAGGGGTTTCTAGAAAACCCCTGGTTTCTTGAGGAATTTCAGCAAATTTCTAGAAAATTCGAAGGAATTCAAGGAGTTTCTAGAAAATTGAAGAGAATTCAGTTTCTAGGAAATTCGAGAAAGTAGGAAAGCCATTTCAACACTGATGATAAAAAATTATCATCTAAAATTTAATGATAATCTTGCACTTTTACCAATAAGTTGTTCAATTACAATATTCCTTCATACAGATTTTGCTGGAATTTTTTAGACTAATCTCAGTTCGATAGTACAAACGTGTTGAGGCAACAGCCTCATACCGCATCTGACCAAGGGGTGGCAGCACCTCCTTGACTAGCTCTGCCTGACCGGTCGCGCTCCAATACAGGTGCCCCAATTACGCACCTGTAGCGCTGACCTACTTCTCTCTGAATTATGATTATTGTTACTCTCTCTCTGTTCGGACGTTCTATCGAGCAGCGTGGTTCTCTAAAATTCCTCTACGTTTTACCTCTAATTATCGTGTGCATCTCTACCCCGTGTAATCCTCTACCGTGTTAAATACATCGAGTGTTCGCTCGCGGTTATTTCTATGTGAATATTTTTTACGCAAGTAACTGTGTGTGACTCGAAATAAATTAGTTTTATTGTGACAAAACTGACGTGTCTCGTGTCACATTCTTTTCGCCAAAAACGCTCCTTAACCCGCATCCTAGTACTCCATCGGTTCGTTTTTTGTGACTTTCTCGCCGAAACATTGGTCCTTCGAGCCGGATGCGTGGTTAATTCAGTGGTTTTTTGGTGAACAATTGTGCTAAGTGCGTTCTGGGTAAAACGTGGGTTAAAGTCCGGGGACGCCAAGACTCGATTGCTCCGCCCACCGTGCCGCCCTCCGTTCCGCCCATCTCGACGTCTACAAGACTCCACCCACCAGGCCACACCCTCAGTTGACAGGACCGGCCATTTTGACGCACGACACGTGGTTTTTAGGCCTACAGCTTTGCCGACGGAACCTCTCTGCTGTATTTGGAGCATCTCTACATCTACTAGACCTTCTCAAAGGAAAGTTAATTATATTATTCTCATTTATTGACTTTTCCTGCTTTTGCTGCTGTTAGCTGCTGCTTGGAGTGTGAGCTGTTGTTTTTCTCTGCTTATTTTTCGTTTCCTCGTAGTGCGCAAGTAAATTGTAATTGCTGAAGCTGCTGCTGGCTGCGATTTTCTCTATTTTCGCTTGTTTTATGAGTTTTTTGTTGACGTTCTCTCGCTTACTTGCATTTCTCTAGCGTGAACATGTCCTTTAAGGGGAGAATCTTGATCCAGGCCAGCAGGGCGAAATTCATTGAGAGCCTGAAAGCTGAATCTGTCGCCGGAAATGTGAACGAGTTCACGGTGACTGAGCTTCAGTCCAAGCTAGACATGCTCGAGAATCATTGGAGCATGTTCGACGCGTTGCATCTCAAGCTGTTGACGGCAAAAGATAATGAGGAAGTTCTCGACCATGCGTACGTGAAAGAGGGGGTCTATGATAAATGTCTCGTGACGTATTCAGCCGCTCGAACTACGTTTATGGGGTTGATCAAAGGACTGGACGAGTCAATTGACCTCTCTGAGTCGTTCCGTCGGCCATCTGCCACAACTCAATCGGCGCAGGTGACTCAGAGGCAATTGCCCAAGATTTCTCTGCCGACATTCTCAGGGGAGTTCTCGGAGTGGACTCCGTACAAGGATCTCTTCCTCTCTATGGTTGTCGGTAATCCTTCTCTCTCTACCGTGGAGAAATTCCACTATCTACTCACTTCTCTCACTGGCGAGGCCAAGCAGCTCATCTCTACCTTGCCAGTGACGCAAGACTCCTTCATGCCAGCGTGGAATACTCTCTTGTCGAGGTACGACAACGAAAGGTTGCTCATCTCCACTCAGTTGGAGAAGCTCTTCTCTGCTCCAAAGGTCGTCAATCGCTCAGCCAGGGAGTTTAACGTACTTCTCAACTCTGTAGCTGAAGCGTTGAATGCTTTGGAGTCTCTCGGACGTCCTGTCAAGCATTGGGACGACATGCTTGTCCATCTCGTGACAGGTCGGCTGGACTCCAAGACGCTGGAGGATTGGGAAATAGAGATAGGCTCGTCTACGGATTTTCCCACTTATGCGACTCTCAAGGACTTTGTTCTCAGCCGGGCCAGGGCGAAGGAGAGAATTGAAATGCACGCTCCTCCATCTCAGTCGGCTACCTCTCGGTCTCTCTCTACGAATCCTCAACAGGCTTCGAAGCTTAGGCCGACCAAAGTGTATCCACCTAGCCAAGGAGCTCAACCAGCCCGAGTGCTCAACGTGTCAGCTAATCCAGCGTCGCAGCCTGCAGGGGTGAATGTCTCTACTAGCAGTACGTCTCAAGCTGCTCAAAGGTCGCAGTCTCAAGGTTGGGCGGAGATGTGTTTTCGTGCTTGCCCGATGTGTGAAGAGGAGCATTCTCTGGACAAATGTCCAAAATTCAAGGCTTTATCTCCTACAGAGAGGAGATCGTTTGTAGTCCTCAAGCGTCGCTGCTTTAATTGCTTGGGGAGGCACAATAGAGAGAATTGCCGTAGCCTCAAGAAGACTTGTGTCGTGTGTCGACAGAATCATCACTCGATGATTCATATCAATCGCCCTCAGTCGGCACAGCAAGGGGTTCCTCAGCCTCATCAAACTCTGCAGGCTCCTCACACATCGCAGGCTCTTCAGTCCAACCAACCGATACAGTCCACTGTCTCGAGGCCTGACATGGCTCAACCATGATGTACTCTACCAACGATTGCGCCAGAGTCGTCGTCGATAAGTGACCATTCTCTACGGCCGACTCTGGCGAGTAATTCTCCGTTTGTAGCACCGAACAATCGTGATGTCTCTCTGCAGCTCAGACCAGGTGTTATTCTCGCCACAGCGCTAGCCTCGCTCGTCTTGGACGATGGCTCTTTTCACGAGGTTAGGATGCTGTTGGATACTGGTTCAGAGCTGACGTTTGCTACAAATGACCTTGTGGGGAAGCTCGGCTTATCGGTATCTCCAGCTTTGCTACCGGTCGTTGGTATTAGTGGATCAAAGTCTTCATCTAATGGTTTTTCTCGATTTTCTCTCAAGTCTCTGTATTCAAGTAATCAGATTCTCATCAAGGCCTATGTACTCGATCATCTCACATCTTCATTGCCTTCGTTCACGGTCTCTCAAACTCAACATTGGGAGCATCTCAGAGGATTGGAGTTAGCTGATCCTGATTATCTGACGTCAAGACCTGTTGATCTTCTCATTGGCGCAGATTTCTTTGGATCGATTGTGGAGCCGCAGGTTATCAAGGGGCCGTCAGACTCCCCTATAGCGATGCTTACTCTCTTCGGGTGGGTGGTTCTCGGACCTACATCCGCAGTGATCCCCGCGGCAAGCTCAAATCACGTCTCTGTCAGCAATGAGGAACTTGGCGATCTTCTCACCTCGTTCTGGCAGCAGGAGGAAGTCTCTAAAACTGAAGGCAATGATGGTGTTCTCACGAAGGAAGAGGCAGATTGTGAGGAGTTCTTTCAGCGCACCCATGTTCGAGATCGCTCGGGGCGTTATGTTGTTCGACTGCCTCTTGCTCGTTCTCCGTCAGAGCTCGGTGATTCTCTAGGCCGCGCCAAGGCGTGTCTCTCGAGCCTGCTCAGGAGGTTGGGAAAGAATCAGAATTCTCTACAGCTTTACAGTGATTTTCTCAAGGAGTATGAAGAGTTGGGGCACATGGTGCGTGCTCCTGTTCTGCCTGCCTCATATGCTTCTCGGGTCTTGGGTTGTCAACCTGACGGGATGACCTTGGCACATGAAGCTTCGGCTTCAGGAGGGTTGAGGGTCCCGGAGGGGGGGCAATCATATCAGGGTCCCGGTCGGTGCTCGTCTCTCAGGCAATCTCACTCTTCTGCTCCTACATACTACTTTCCTCATCATTGCGTTCTCCGGGAAAGTAGTGAAACTACAAAGCTGAGAGTAGTGTTCAATGGCTCCAGTAAGACAAGCTCAGGGTTGTCTCTTAACGACATTCAGCATACTGGAGCCAAATTGCAAAAGGACATCTCTGACGTGCTTCTCTGGTCTCGACAGAGCAAGTACATCTTTATGACGGACATCACGAAGATGTTCCGTCAGATCAAGGTGCATCAGGAAGACTGGCCTCTTCAACAAATTTTGTGGCGCGATTCTCAGGGCCAGATCAGCACCTACCAGCTCACCACTGTCACCTACGGGACCAAGTCTGCTCCATTTCTCGCCTGTAGGGTTCTCGACCAGCTGGTCAAGGACGAGGGACAGCGATTCCCTCTGGCTATGTCACCGTTGACCAGTGCAGATATGTAGATGATATTTGTGGTGGAGCCGAGAAGGAAGATGATCTCCATCTTGTAGCTCAGCAAGTGACGGAACTCTGCTGGGCCGGTGGATTCCCTCTAGCGAAGTGACACTCGAATAGTCCGTCTCTACTTCGTTCTCTGACACCGGACGGTTNTGCTGGGCCGGTGGATTTCCTCTAGCGAAGTGGCACTCGAATAGTCCGTCTCTACTTCGTTCTCTGACACCGGACGGTTTCTCTCAGAGTCTGAAGCCGCTAGAGGACTCCGTCACTAAGATCCTTGGTCTGAAATGGGATCCCAACACAGATCGATTGAAGTTCTCTATCCATCTCTCAGCCGACACGAAGACAACGAAGAGGATTATTCTGTCCGAGATTGCTCAACTCTTCGATCCTCTAGGATTGCTATCACCGGTGGTGATTCGTGGGACAGCTCTACTCCAGCAACTCTGGTTGGAGAAAAAAGATTGGGATGAAGATTTGTCCCCGCATCTGGTCCAGAAATGGGCTCAATTTCGTGAAGAATTGT
>NW_021680603.1:373994-375242 GCF_001412515.2 Diachasma alloeum | reverse complement strand
ACCACCCAATGGACAATCGAAGTTACCAAAATTATTAACAACGCTCACCACAAAAAGAAATTATATTATTCATTATAAAAATTTAAAACATTTCTGTAATTTAGGTTTAAAAATANAAATTATATTATTCATTATAAAAATTTAAAACAATTCTGTAATTTAGGTTTAAAAATAACGAAAATTCACAGAATTCTAAAATTTACTCAAAGCCCTTGGTTAAAAATTTATATTGATTTGAATACAAATTTCCGGAAAAACTCTAATAATGATTTTGAAAAGAATTTTTATAAGTTAATGAACAATGCGGTGTTTGGTAAAACCATGGAGAACACGAGAAAACAGTTGGATGTGAAATTGGTGACACAGTGGGAGGGTCGATGGGGGGCAGCTAGTTGGATATCCAAACCAAATTTTCATAGTAGTGTTATCTTTGAAAAGGATTTGGTTATCATTCAAATGAAGCGTACGAGAATTAAATTCAATAAACCTATTTATGTCGGTTTTAGTATCCTCGATATATCAAAAACCTATATTTACGATTTCCATTATAATTACATAAAAAAAACTTTCAATGATAGAGCCAAATTATTGTACACCGACACAGATAGTTTAATTTATCATTTCAAAGTTGATGATATATATGAACATAGGAAAGCCGATATACACAAATTTGATACGTCTGATTATAATGAAAATAATGTCTACAACATTCCACAGGTAAATAAAAAAAAATTAGGACTAATGAAGGATGAAAATAATGGTCGAATAATGACTGAATTTATCGGACTTCGTGCAAAAATGTATAGTTTCAAAGTGTTAGGTGAAGATCTTGAAAAATCACGAGCTAAGGGGGTGAAAAAATCGGCGCTGAAGAGTATAACATTTGATGATTACAAGGCATGTTTAAATGAGAATAAGAATGTTTGGCGAAGTCAAAATATGATTAGATCCATCAAGCATGATGTCTTTACAGTTAATCAAACAAAACTAGCGTTAAGTTGGCACGATGACAAACGTGTCCTCCTGCCGAACACTACAGACACTCTTCCGTATGGATATAAAAATTTATGTAAATATTTAGCGAAGAATGGTGAGAAATAAAAAACAAAATTTTTCATTATAAAAAGTTTTCTTTATTTATTTATTAATTCCGAATAAATATATATATATTATACAGGGGTTTGCATATAACTTATGTTTTTTACATTCTTGGGCATTGTCCATGAAAGAAATGTCAATAAACCAGAG
>NW_021680603.1:369787-371777 GCF_001412515.2 Diachasma alloeum | reverse complement strand
AATTTTTCCCAGTGGTCCCCCCTGGATATAAAATAATAGAAGTCCCATCACAAGTTATTTATTTACCGGTGTCTGTGCAAACAATAACCGAGCTACAACTACGAATTGTGGATCAAGACGGCGACTTAGTGAACTTTAGAGGGGAAACAATCACGATTAGGCTACATATCAAGACTATTTCATGATCATGGGAATTGTATATAATCGTAAGATTGGATATTCGTATAATAATAACCAAACATGTCGCTCTACAATCAGTTCACGTCGTGGTTTCAATGTGTTAACACCTCAGAACCAAAAATTTCTCCAGAGTCTCGGACTCATCGTCGTGAAAAAAAGTGGAAAAAACGTTTTTTCCGAATAAAAATATTATTCACTTGTTGGACGTCATGGAGGAAAGCCTGAATATTAAAATTCCCCCCGTGTTTGAAGATTCCGTTGCTCACTATGAGATCCATGCTCATCAGCCTTATACTTCCACTAGGCTTGATAGTAGTGATGAGATTCGCATAACTGTGCAAAATCAAGATCTCTGTATTTTACCCAGCAAAAGTTATTTGCATATCACTGGTAAATTGCTGAAAGCTGATAACACCAAAGTGACTTTGACCACATTTGTAAATAATGCCATATGTCATCTATTTCAAGAGATCCGCTATGAAATTAACGCTATTGAAATTGACAAAGTCAAGAATGTGGGTATAACTACACTCATGAAAAATCTTGTCTCATTGACACCGAATCAAAACAATTGGATGGAGAATGCCGGATGGGTGGGTGTGCAAGAGAAAGTAAGTGTAGTGGATGATGGGGGCCGCTTCGATGTATCCATCCCACTGAGTATGCTGTTGGGATTTGCTGAAGATTATCGAAAGATTATGGTTAATGTCAAACATGAGCTTGTTTTGATCAGAGCTCATAGAGATAATAATGCGATAGTCCAATTAGACAAAGAAGATGTAAAAGTCACCTTGAGTAAAATCGAGTGGCTAATCCCATATGTAACATTATCGGATACTAAAAAAATTCAATTGCTTAATTTCATCCAAAAAGATCCACCCATACCGGTCAGCTTCAGATCATGGGAGTTGTATGAGTATCCAATGCTCGCACATACGACAAAACATGTGTGGACGGTGAAAACCGCGACCCAGCTCGAAAAGCCTCGCTATGTTATTCTAGGATTTCAAATAGCGCGAAAAAATAGTGATAAGAACAATGCTAGTAATTTTGATCATTGTAATATTGCAGATGTTAAATTATTCTTAAACTCTCAATGTTATCCGTATGGTAATTTAGATATAGATATGGGTAAGAATCAGTATTCTATACTTTATGACATGTATTCAAATTTTCAATCGTCATATTATGATCAACAAGTGAACAACCCTTTATTGAGTAAAACATTATTTTTGACCGCTGCACCACTAGTGGTGATTGATTGTTCCAAGCAAAATGAATCTTTGAAATTCGGTCCAGTTGATGTTCGTTTAGAATTTGAAACGAGGGAAAGTATCCCCGCAAACACTGCTGCTTATTGTCTCATCTTGCATGATCGAGTAGTGAATTACCACCCTATAAGTGAAGGTGTAAGAAAATTAGTTTAAACGGCGGGAGTAAACGTATAAAATCAGATGTCACAGCATCAATACATCAGTTACCATGGAGCTACTCGTCGATGTTCAAGGCTTCCAGACATCTCTCAACGAGTTCATAGTGAAAGAATTGGCCTACACCACTTTGGATGTTGGGAATACTAATCCAGCAGTGTGGTTTTTCCGCCCTCCAGTACCATTTTACACTCTATCACCAAAGTTTAAAAGTGTAAATTTGTGGCTAGAGCGTCATCATCACAAACTATCGTGGAATTATGGTGATAGGTCCTATAATAACATTGAAAAAATGGTTCAACAAGAGTGGGAGACGTGGGGAAATATCATGAGAATTTATGTGAAAGGGGTAGAAAAAAAAGAGTGGTTGCGAAAAATCT
>NW_021680603.1:362478-366692 GCF_001412515.2 Diachasma alloeum | reverse complement strand
TTCTCGTCCACGAATCCACCCCTCTCTCCACGACCCGCACACTGAGCAGCCGAGTAAATCCCGTACTCTCGTAATCCACATTTCTGCGTATGGTTTGTGATATGTTTCTTGTCGTTATTGCATTTTTGGGGATAATCAGTATTTAGTTTTAAGAAAATACGGTTCCGTTTGCGGTTTGTCGATTCCGCGTTGCTATAAATCGGCTGGCGCCCTAAATACACGAAGTAAGGATTGGATAAACTGCTGATTATTCCCGAAGTCCAGTTTTAGCGTGATGGTTTTTGGCGTTCCAGACTTGTCGGATTACGAGAACGAAGGTAATGAGTTGGCTGTGTTTGGATAATCGAGAATTTTGGGTTAGGGTTTATTGAGTATTTGTTGAGGCCAAAGAACAAACATTACAAAACTTGGTGAAAATTTTTTCCCCGAGTTTCAAGGAGAATAAAAAGGACACCCTACTTGCAAATTCTAACAACACCACACCACCTTATTCTTCTTTAAATTTTAGACGAGTATTTTTTATTTCTGAATTTTATCATTAAAACATTGATGAATTAAAATTAATGGGAGTAATTAGGAGAAGCCGGGGCAGAGTGAAACGTGTTATGATCTCCAAATCTCAATATCTTTGTTTACAAAGAAACATGTTAGGATTTGAAGATCACGAAATGTTTCACGCTGCCTTGCCCTCCCCTATGTATCTGATTAATTAGATGATTGATTATATCTGGTAATTAAATTATTTCTATTCACTTTTTATCTCTTCCTCTTTTCGAGATTTGTGTCAGAACCTCGTCCCTCACAAATTTTCGTAAAGGTTATTCAGATAAAATGAATGACTTCGAGGGTCTTGATCGTCAGTAATTTTTTTCTTTTAAATAAAAACCTTGTAGATTGCTCATAAGATCATTCATCAACACGGTACTAATAGCCAGTTAACTACTGTTTTTTTGTTTTTATATTATTTTACAGGCAATCAGGTAACTATCTTGATAATGATTAATTCTGAGGAGAAATCTGTAAAGTGAACTTTTATAATAAAATTCTACTGTACTGAAGGACATACAAAAAAAATGAATGGAAAAGTTGAATGCCTTCGTTATGAAATTCTATTTAATTGTTATTGGACTTGTGCAAAAATCCTATTGAAATTCCTTTGAAAATCTTGGCTGTCTATTGCTGATTTTGATCGGTTATTCCATAGCAGTTCCATGTGATTGTACGACATATTTTTCATAGAAAAACTGAAGAATTTTTTATTTTTGGACAGAAAATATTTACGTGAAATCCTTTCTGAGAACAAAAAATCTTATGTACCAAAAAATCTAAAAGAATAAATCATATAGAAAAATCAACAGTTATGAACTTTCTGCTGTCAAATATTTCTTGAAGAATTGCAAAATTATATAATTTTCAATAGAAATAGACGAGACATAAATAGAATTTTTTAGTATGATAGAAATTTTAGTATGATAATATTAACAGAAGTTCAATAGAATTACTCTAGAATGCCAATTGAAGTTTCTGACCGAATGTATTAGTTTTTCAACAGAATTTTTCCATATGTGAATTTCTCAATATTATCAGCTTACTCAATTTTATTCCAATTGAATTAAATTTATTTGACAAATGTTTGAATTTTAAAAATTGAACGCAAATTTGTTTCGGAAACACTGTTGGAAATGACCCGTGGGGCACTGGGACATGGGCCGGACCGTCTGGAATAGTCTGTTTACGTACGTCGAATCCGTCTTATTTCAGAGCTTTTTTCTTTACTTTCATCATGAACAAATAGATTTCAAGGAATTTTTAGGCTTCTTAAGAGGTTAAAAAAGACATATTTGAATCAATAATAGATATTTCCGATGGACAAGAAATAATATAATTAAAAGACTGTGTCTGGGTGTTGTGAATCTTGAAAATCCATGAGAAAAGTCTGAACAGAATAAAAATAGATATTTATGACAACCATCTTTGATCGTAGAGAACTTCAACAATGTACAGAATGTCATCCACGCCGATTTCATTGCTTTAAAAAACGGAAGTACGTACGAAGGAGAAGATCATCAGAGCGAGAAAAAGAGGCGTACATTATACAACAAACGACAGATTATAAGCAGCATAAGCTTTCCGATTTCCAATATTTGCCATAAATGTCCAAATGTATCAATTTTGGAAAAAGTAAAATCTAAGTTACAAATTCAATTTTATAGTTAATTTAGTTAATTCAGTAGCGAAGAGGCAAAACGATTTAAGGCGACTTAAATGTTAGCTTAGTTTTAGAGAAATATAATTGAAGCTAAGGGAGATAAGCATATTTTTTGAGAGTACTTTTTTGGTAGGTCCGATTTTGCTCTACAAAAAAGTCATTGGAGAAATTCCGCTGTTTTCTTTAGATTTGAAGATATTTATCGATTTTTTTTTATGCTTGAAGGAAATCGACCTTAATGGTTTCACCTCTTCGCTACTGAATTAATATTACAGAAAATTTGATGGGAATTTTATATAATTTCTAGAGCGTGAAGAACAAAAAAGCAAAACTCTCACGCTGCTATCAAAAAAGAGGGAGGATTCAGTTGAGGACAGGGAGAATAATGAGGAAAGAAAAGCGAATGAAGCTCCAAACTTTCAGGAGAACAGAGAATTGATGACCGACGAGGAGAGGAGAGAGTGGCTTATGGACCAGTCATTCCTTATGCAAAAAAGCGATGAGACACCAGATTCAAGTGGAGGGTTGAAGTATAAATTTATACGATTATAGACCTAGTTTAGTTTTGTTAAATTTTACAAATAGGGTGGCTTTTTTTGTTACCCTTGAAGCTCAGGAAATAAAAAATTCTGCCAAGTGTATGGAATTTCAGATCTTCCCCCCCCCCCGCCCCTCATAACGAAAATTATCTTTAAAATTCCTTTTTGAGAGAATTACGAGTATGAATTCTGACAAAAATGCCAAAAAAAGAATGAGAGAAAGATTTAATAGCAACTATTAATTATTATTATCAATTTCATAAATTTTAGTTTATTAATCTACTAATTATAAAATTCATAAATAAAAAATCCTAGTTAAAATGAAAGATTAAAAATAAAAAATTAGAATGTCGAAGACATTTTTTATTTTTCCCGCCATTGAACGAATTGATGAGGCGAGACATGCCATACAGTTACAGCTCCCGACACGTGTGGCACTAGTGGGAAAGTCTCCCCGATTTTGGAGATTTTAACAACTGGAGACGGTGACTTTCGGAGACACTGACATGCACTCGAAAAGAATACGCGTGGCACTGAAGGTGCGAGTGAGACAGCAAATGCCTGTGCTTGTCGTTGGTCAGTGTTTGCGTGGTAGGATATAGCGAGGCGCTCCACCCCCCCCCNCCCCCCCCAAGCAATGAAGACGCGTGTCTCTTCACTTAACTACCCCCTCTCCCTAAAATAGTGCACTTTGCACTCATCCGCACCGAACTACCCCACCTCCACACAATTAAAAATTCGTGTATGCATTGACATACACGAATAACCAATCGACGACGCAAAAGGGCATCGCCCACGTATCGTCAGTCAGTTGTAGGTCCTGCGTCAGAAGAAGAAACTTCTTCAAGAATCTTTTTTTCATTTTCGGGAGTGTTTCAAAAGTAAGTTTAGTGTCAATTAATTTTTCGGTTCGAAATCAAATAAATTGCTCAGTTGATAATTTTCGGTTCACAATTAGTAAATCGATTTTAGTGTGAATTAATTTTTCGGTTCGAATTTAAATAAATCGCTCAATTAAAAACTTTTGGTTGAAAATTAATAAATCGGTTTCAGTGTCAATTCATTTTTCGGTTCGAAATTGAATAAATTGCGCAGTTATATATTTTTGGTTCAAAATTAATAAATCGATTTCAGTGTCAATTAATTTTTCGGTTCGAAATTGAATAAATCGCTCAATTAAAAATTTTCGGTTCAAAATTAATCAATCGATTCCAGTTTCATTTAATTTTTCGGTTCAAATTTGAATAAATCGATTTCAGCTTCAATAAATTTCGGTTCAAAATGAAATAATTCTGATTTTCGGCAATCGTAATTTGAGCTAAACCGATCGCACTAAAAAAGTCAATTTCTAATTGAAATTTTGATTGAGTTGTCATAACGATTCAAATCGATTTAAAAATAATTTGTGGAGTAAAAAATTTAATCTTCCGTTGCTCATTCTCTCTCTCCCTCCCTCTCTCTCTCTC
>NW_021680603.1:347852-359244 GCF_001412515.2 Diachasma alloeum | reverse complement strand
CTCTCTCTCTCTCTCTCTCTCTCTCTCTCTCTCTCTCTCTCTCTCTAACATAACCTCGAATATGACAACACCAACTAAATACAATTGTATGAAATGTCGCAAAGACATTTCATAGGACTCAACGGAGTGCATGAGATGTCTCAAATTCTTCCATCCTGGATGTGCCAAACTCCATAGGTCGTATAATAGTGATGATGAACTTGTTTTGTGCTCCGGAGAAATTGTATGTTTACCTGCCCCAAAGACAACTGAAGGCAGAGAGCAAACAGCACTGGAATCAGTGGACATACAGGAATCAACTATTGATAAAATATAGGGAGGTCAAGAATCATTGCTCCAAGCCAACTTGAATTCTACTGGGTTCAATTTCACGTCCGATATGGAGAATAATAAAGGTGATGGACAAGGAAACTGCAATAAGCGTAAGAGAGTAAAGGAGGACGATGGGATGAGGGAGGCATATAGTGATACGATTAATACTAAAATTGATAAGTTGACTAATAAAATTGATGAAATATAGTCTTTGAATATGCAAGGTTGAATTTTTAAAGAAGAGATTAGATCTATCTTGAGACATGAATTATCGTTGATGGACAATAAACTAAAAAGTGAATTGGAGTTGTTGAGAAGTGAAGTAAAGAAATGAAAACATTGGTAATGCAACTTGTTACAGTGAATCGAGATGAGTCTATACAAAGAGATTTGCAAAAGAAGGACAATTTAGATCGTGATAGTGAAACTGAATTAAGTGAGAACGACTATACAACAATAGTCAAAAAGAAATCAAAAAAGAAGAAAAAACATAATACCGAAGCAGTCATAATTGTTAAACCAAAAAATAATAGTGAAGACGTAAACACTGAGATTCTGATAAGAAATAAAATTGATATAAATCATCTAAATGTCAATCAATGTATGATGAAGAAATCAAGTAATGGGAAAGTCATTATTGGTTGCAATAACAAAGAAGAAAGTCAAAAAGTTGCGAAAGTTATAGGTTCAGAATTAGGATCTCAGTGTTCTGTTACGATTCCTAACAGCTCAAAACTCAAAATAAAAATAGTGAATATTGATCTCCGTAATAAAGACAAATCAAATGAAGACTTAATCGGATACATTGTTAAACAGAATAAACTAGATAAAAATGATGCCAAAACTGAAATTAAATTACTGAATAAGTGGACTGTCGAGAAATATAACAACATGACAGTAATTATTGAAGTTAATGAACAGATTCATAGATACATTTTGAAAAAAGGTTTCCTTAACATTGGCTGGAATAAATGTAAAGTGTTCGATTATATAAAAATCACTCGCTGTTTCAAATGTTGGGGTTTTTTCCATATAGCAAAATACTGTAAAAAGAATGAAATCTGTGGAAACTGTGGAGACAATCACTCAACATCAACTTGCATTAATGATCGTCTAAAATGTGTTTCTTGTTTAAAATACAAAACTGAATTAAATCTGAGTGATCAAGACATTGAACATTCGGTAAATGATAGAAACTGTCCATCATATAGAATTTTTTTAGTAACACAGAAACAAAAATGCCACATAGGACTAGATAAAAAAACGAAAAAATACAAGAATAGAGAATTGTTAGTAGTTTACATTGTAATGAGATTTTATCTCGTTCCGGAGTAAATATATTACCCTGCGGAAAAATAAGAGATATTAATTGAAAGACCTAAAAGAGAGAGAGAAAGGCAAAGAACGACATCTAGCGGCTAGCTGCAGCAGCTAAGCCGAAGATGAGAGAGACATCTGACGACAGCCGAGGGCCGCTCGGAAGATGAGAAGACCATGAAACACTAATACTGAGATGCGCGGCTGGGGCGTAGCCGCGCCCCTCGGTATTACTGTAGGCTGTCGATACCGTGTCGCCATATCTAGAAACTCGCCCAGCTGTGTTAGGGAGTTCAGGGCCGACGTACAGGCGTTCCAACTGGGCGAATCTAGAGGCACTATCGACTTAGCCTAGGGACCAACGGCTATGTGAGAGGACTAGCGCCCCCTCGATTGCCGTCGAGCTGATTGGTGGTGGTGGGGTAACGGATGACCCACCGCCGCTGAGATGTTCAGACTAGGGGGAGAAGGCCCTAGGAGATTTCGAGACAGTCGGTGACAGGCGCTTGATTCGAGCGGATGGAATCGTCCGGTCCTCGATGATAGCTGGTAGTGGCTTGAATCCGTAAGGGTTCTTAAGGGGACGCTGTCTCTGAGAGTCAGAGACGGCGAGAGAATGGGACGCTCAGCGCCCCATACGTAAAGAACAGAATTGCTTTGGAGTCATGGAATGCTTCGTTCCGTGATTCCAGGGATTCATGACCCGGAACGAGGGGAATGGAGGGTGCGGGCGTCCGTGGATGGGGAGTAGTGCAGACTCCTGGACATCCGACTTCGCGGGCCTCCAGGACTAGTACTCCGGGTGTTGATCCGTGATTAGATTGCTTTTACCGAGCATTGGGGTTAGTTGGGGTGGACTCTCGGCCAGTGAGATCGTCTCCAGGGGCCGAGGTCGCATCCGCCTCTCAGTGTTCGGCGCCCTGCGGGGTGAGAAGGATTCGCAGGTAATTCGCAGCTTCTCCAGGTTCGAGCCCTCTGGAGGAGGATAGGAAGCGTTATGGACTGTTTCAAACGTCTTGGACGGGGAAACAAGGGAATTTTCCCTTGAAGGAACTATTTCGTTATTTCTGGGGTTGAATACACCCAGAGTAGGGAAATGGATTTTGCTCCGACATTGGTGGACCTCGCCCACTCTACTGTTCATGCTGATGCTGGCTCGGCATTGTTAGCCCCGCCACGAAAGTCCTCAGGGTAGACGAGTTATCCTCTGAGGCCGGTTTACCGTTGGATTTTCCGTGAAAATCCAGCTGGCGCCCAACTTAATTGAGCGATAAAGGAGATGCCCAAAATAGTTTGGGATATTTGCTGGTGGAGCACCGGCAAAAATCCTTTACAACATGAATGTACGAATGTACTCATAATACAGAAGAAGTTGAGGAATTAATAGTAAAATCTAAAAATCCATCCATATTAATTTTTACTGAAACTAGAGTGACTGAGGAAATTGAAGATGAAGAAATAGGAATGAGTGGTTATGATATAATTAGATGTACCTCTGAGAAAAGAACGACAGGAGGTGTTTTAATATATATAACGAAAGATCTCAAATATGAACAAATTGTAAATAGTAAAATTGTTAATAACTCCTGGGTATTAGGAGTACGTATTAAAAATGATAACTTATGACGGCGATTTTTCTCAACGTAGACTAATTAGAACAGATTGGATCCGAGACCTTAAACCCGCAGAAAATTCCAGACTGAACGGTAGCCGTAGTGTGTCACCTTCGGCCTCTTCCACTTCGATTTTCCCTGAAGTTCTCGAAAACCGTAGAAACGATAGAAACGCCATAACCGGAGAACGAGAAGCCAGCTACTCTTTTGAGGAACTGGTGTCGGGCGCCATTAATTTTTGTTTCGGCGGTATCAACGAACCGCAGCCAAAGGGAACCAAACGAGAAGAAAACTAGACTTAAAGATAACTAGGGAAAATCGAAGGGAGAGGTTGCGGAATTATTTCGACTAGCTCGGAGGAATTCGGAGAGCGGGGTAGGATCGGTCGCTCGGTCTTAGGGAAAGGTGTCGCGCAACCCAAAGAAATATCCCAAAATTACTCAAAACCAGATCGGAAAATTAATTAAATCTGAGACACGTGGATTATGTTAAATTGTCTCGTGATTTATTTCATTTCTCAAAATCGATCCAAGATAAATAGAAATTCTAAATTTATTCACGACGATTTATTCCCGAGAGAGAGTAAACGAATGGATCCTGAGAGAGAGAAATATCCGCGCGAACGGGGGAGAAAGACCTAAATGCGTATGATCTCTCGGCACAACCGGAAATGGCGTGCACGGGGATCCATACATGTACGAGAACCACTGGTGACGAGGAATTAACGGGAAGACGAATCTTCACTGAAGGAGAAAACTCGAGGAATGGAATAGGCATTCACAAGGTGCCCTCAGTTCACATTCTCGAATTCTCTCTCGATCAGGAGCCTCGTGGCGTCGCTTCAATTATAGGGAGCCCACGAGCTTCTATTCGACGAGAAATCGGTATTATGAAAATAAAATATCAGGGAAAAATACTACGGAACGAAAAGCGCTCCTAAATGAGGCGTCTATCCGTCCGAGCAATGAAAAGCATGCAGAACAGCACCACAGCTACATCCACACCACATGGAGAGCATGCGTGCACGCATAACCCTATTTTATTTGTGATTTCCCCACTTATCACTGCACAATCACTTCTCAGGACTAGAGAGAGTATTTGTGAACCGATTGTGCACTCCATGGGTGCACTTATCGTTCAACAAATACGGGGTTTCCGGAGAGGGCACGATGCCGTCATTCGGTGATGCCGTAGCATGTGCATTAGCCTCCCATAGGAGGCTATGGATTTCCAGGGAAAATGTGCATTACTGCCCCTCGGGGAGTGTGCACTTGTGGTCAGAGGGTACCCTTACCATTTTTCCTCCAATCCAGGTCCCACGGGGAATCCTCTCGGCATCTTTCCCTTAGCTGCTCCAAAAGCGCGGCGACTTGGACGATGGCGGAACTGCGACTGACTCCAGCGTTCGACCGAGATTCTCGTGTGACGACGGGCGACTGAGGCGCCATATAACCAGTCGCCGGGGAGTTACTTCTGCAGTCGGTGGGAACTCGCGCGCGGGGACGTTAATTCAAATTTCAACTCCGAATATAGAGTCTTAAGATAAGTTATAATTTTATGTGGCTGGCACTTTATCTCCTTTGACTGAAGATTGTTTGGAACTGAATTTTAACCGGAATTTACTAAACGAAACGAACGAAACTCGGATTGAGGGGAAAATATAGGCGGTTGTTCGCCTTTTATCAACGCGAATGCACTTTTCACTGAGTGAGTGCATATTTCGTAGGTGTCACTCTCCCGGGAGTTATTGGGGAATCACCTCTAACAAAACCGTAAATCTAAAATGGGCCATGGCAATCCATGCAGGCGAGAGGCCTAAATTCACCCACAGGGCCTTCCAACCGTACTAGTGAGCCCAATAACCCCACGAAATGCGTAAGCTAGGGAGCGTGAGCATTTCAGCTCAACCTCGATGATCAGCAACTAACACTCAACGGAAATACGAGATCTCACCGGGAGGCTCAGTCTATCGGCCACGATCCATGGTGGAGACTCGTTCCACTCAGAATTCCCGAAACTAACAAAATATCTATTAAACCGGTAAATACATTTGACTGTAAATTTACCTAAACCGTAATGACTCTAACCATAAATCTCTCAATCCGAAACTAAACTGGAAATTACCTCGAAACATCGAGAATTTAACTATTTGTTTTTAATTCAACTGAATATTTTATTTTTACTCGTTTTTATCGTGGATCGGCACGTGAATTTACTGGTTTTAAAGAATCGAACGTTATTCTCCCGCGGATGTTGATGTCCGGATGTTCTGATGATCGATATCCAAGGCTCGAGCTAAAGATTAGGAATGTTGCATCTCCCTTCGACAGGGGTGCTAACCTTCAGGGGAGGGAATATGACGCGATTCTCTCTCTCTTAAAATTTATTTACTCACCCTCGTTACTCTCTCTCCTTACAATTTACTTGGTCGGAAGTTCGCAGTTTTCCGATCTTACGGTGAACTCTCGTACAGGTGGCGGAATTCTCGAAAATTCCGTCACAAACTTCAATGGTATTATAATTGGGGCATATCATTCACCAAGCTCCAGTGATTCAGAATGTATAGATTTTATCGAAGAAATTCGCGAAACGATTGGAACAAAACATGAATGCATTTGTATGGGCGACTTTAATATAAATTTTAATGAAGAGTCATTTTACTCAAAAAAACTGAGGAATATGTTCGCTGAATTGGGAATGAAGCAACTGATTAAAAACCCAACGAGAATAGCAAATGACAGTGCTGCGATAATTGATTTATTATTTTGCAATATTGAAGTTGATACGACTGTACTACATAGTCCAAAAATTACTGATCACTCAATTATTGAATTTATCTTAGGAGCGTAGAAGACTGAATATTCTGTACAAAAAATGAAGATTAGAGATTTTAAAAAATTTGATCCGAGTATTTTCAAAGAAAAAATGAAAGTGAATTTAGTGAGTAACATTACATGCCAAAATAGAACTGTAAATTTAGATGACAAGGTATATTTTTTAATAGATACAATAATGAACACTTTAGATACAGAAGCTCCAATTAGAGAAATAGTGATCAGATAAAATAAAATAAATGATAAGAAATGGTTCAATGGTAAAATTGTAGAACTTATAAATGAAAGACAAAATTTATATAAAATTGCATCTATTAATAGGACACAAATTGACTGGCTATAATTTAAACAAAAGAGAAATGAGACTGTGACAGAAATCCGCAAAGCCAAAAGAGAATATTTCGAGAATGAAATCGATAATAATAAGAAAGATAGCAAAAAAATGTGGAAAACAGTGAAAAGTATATTAAATAGGAAACAAAATAGTCTCTTACTAAATGAAATAAATTTCGGTGGAGTTATTCTGACAGATGATGATAAAATAGCGAATGCATTCAATGATTATTTTGTTGATAGTGTAAATAATATTATTGAGAGTATCAAAAATGACGAGTCAGAATTGGAAATAATGCAATATACATGCTGTAAATTTGAAAATTTTGATTTAGTTTCAGTCAATAATTTTATCAAATTGCTTAATGACTTGCCAAAGAAAAGTGGAACAAGTGAGGGAATTTCCAGTGAAATATTGAAACTCGTCTCAGAAATAACACAAGATCAGCTTGTTATAAATCAGACGGAGGTCCGATAATTTTCACAACAAATAAAATTTTGGACTATTCTCACAATACATGGTCTTTGCTTGAGAGTCTAATCCCTATGGACCCTGACCTGCAGTGCTACGCACTTCTCACTGAATCGTGTCGTTGGATATGTAAATAGTTTGAGGTACGAGGAAGATTATTGAGGGGCAAATGAAATAATTTATAAACCGAAGTGAATTCCTGTTAAAACTTTAATGGCCTCATGAATAAAACACTTTCGTTAAATTCAGAAATATATGATCTTGGAACATTATACTTTAAATCAAAAGAAATTAAACTAGTAATTTATTCAACTAATTGACACAAATCGCAATATTCTGGAATTCGATACTGGACGATTAGCGCATATAAAATTGATTGACTCGATTCGAACGATGAAATTGAGAGAGGCCGAAGATTTGTCCCGGAAAATATAATGTGGAAGTAATTAGGCTCACCCTTATCTTAGTACTTTACAAAACTGGTATAGTCGGCGAAAACGTCCTTCGATGATCTTCGGATAGACGGGAGGCGGCGAATCCTAATTAGTTGGATAGTCACTCAGTTTTGATTAATTTCATTATTTCGGAGATATTAAGTCAAATAAGTTGATAAAGTTCACTAAATTCCACTAAGAATTGATTCACGTATTATAAAAGGTTAGCTTCGATTTCAGTTAACTTGATTTTAATCTAATAACTAATGGTAGAATTTGCAAATGAGTCCAACCAGTGACACACGCGTGTATGATATGTTCTAACTTGCGCAACTACGAAGTTGAGCGTAATTGTCGCGGATCGAAATTATTACTGCAGTTATTCCGGACGCGCACTCGAGTCGGTTTACCGCACGGTTAAAGCCCAAGACTAAGGGAAACGTACACGGCGTTGTTGGGTGCGGAGGAATAATTGTGGAGGAGCCAAATTTTGTTATTCCGTTGATGGTAAAATCGTGACTGACTATTGTCTCGAGCGCTCTTCATTTCGTTGCACCCATTGGGGATGGGCGCTTCATCGTCAAATTTTGCGCTCACGTGCGAAACGGGGATAGAAATAAAATTCTGCGTGATACTTCACGTATGGAAATGCTGACATTTTAATTTCATGCGCGCGAGACTATTCGTAAAGTGAATGTGAATAAAATATATTATGGCGAGTATAGATGAGTCACCGTGCCCTTGGAGTCTCCGCTGACGCTTGGAGTCGTCACGCGCGCCGAAAGTTGCTGACGCTCGAGGTCAGCACGCGGACGTCCGAGAGATGCGGCAACTCGATACGTCTAGCGAACATTAAATTAAATTTAATAGAAGAGATTATAAATTTTAGAGATTTTGTATATAACAAGCTATATGAAATATTTATTGAATCGTTAGAGGAGGGGTACGTTCCCAACGAATGGAAGCGTTCGGAAATAACACCTATACAAATAGTGAACAACACTCAGAGAGCGGATGAATTTAGGCCAATCAATATGCTCCCACAATATGAGAAAGTTTTGGAAAAAAATTGTTGCGAAACAGTTGATGAAATATTTGGAAAGTGATGAATTATTAGTGCAAGAGCAATATGGTTTTAGGGATAAAAAATCATGTGAAAAGGCTGTGGAGAATGTGGTATCTAACTGGAAGAGAAGCATTGATGAAGGCAATATTATAAGAGCAATATTTATAGAATTAAAATGAGCATTTGAGACAGTGGACAGGAACATATTACTGCAGAAAATGAGAAACTATGGTATTGGAGGCAAAGTATGGGATTGGATAAAATCATATTTATCGGAGCGTAGCTAAAGCGTTATTTATCAATCGGGAAGGTCTGAAAAGAAAAAAGTAATCCCATAAAAATCAAAAAAAAATTTTTGAAAAAAATGGCCAAGTCCACGTTTCAATGCATTGTGTTTTGCACAATTTTTTTAAAAAAGCGTCAAGTAACGTTTTCGACGTGTGTTTTTGAAAAAATTTCAAATTACTGTTGTTAAAACAATGTTGAAAAATTTTAAAGTGGTGTTGTGGAAAAACTGTTGCAAAATTTCAAAGTGCTGTTGTTTAAAAAATATTGATAAATTTCAATGTGCTGCTGCTGAAAAAATTTCACGACCTCATTCGTTATTGACTGACTCTGACAAATTTAAAAAAAAGGAAATAACAAAGGACGCCAAGTTCTTAAAGTTTTAAGGACGATATAGCTTTTTTTATGAATGATACCAACAATCAGGGTTTTTACTCGTACATTCAAAGGTTTTTGTTCAGTTTCGCCTTATTATTAATTCCAACTCAGTATAGCTAATCCGTATGAGTCATCGGAGGGTCACAAGGATCATAAAAAGTGGTTATTTCAAGAGGTGAATTACGAAGAGTGGGAATATGAGCAGTTTCTCGAAAAAAAAATGGTCAGAAAAATAGTCAGGACCAACGTACTTGGCGCGGTTTTTGATTCTTACATGAATGATCGTCAGCATGCGTTCGTTTGCATGGCATCGTTAGCATGAATGATTGTTAGCGAAATAAATTACCGAACTTTGGGTTGCGAAATAAATTACCGAACTGCAGTACAGTAAAAAGAGATAGGATTCCAGTACTGCTACTGCTACTACTATCTTGAATGTGAAACCCAGTCTTCGAGTCTTTTGTATTAGTTATCTGTAGGAACTGGGGAATCACTCGTCGGCAGACTGACATGTTTCTAAATCTGGCGGGGATAGATAATATATCCGAGAATATTATTCTCGGATGATAATTTATTTCGCATTGTATCTAAAAGAATTTTCCATTCTGATCTACCATCACATATTATTACATAATTTTTTCAATACATATATAAACGACAGAGATCAGACTACAGCCACGGAAAGTGAAGACCGAAGGAAGACCGAATCAAGCGGCCATTGCCTCAGTTCTAGTGGTGGAGTGCCGTGGTATGGGGCTAATGCTCACTATTCGCATTGGGCATTTCAAAAAACCGCGCCAAGTACGTTGGTCCTGACTATTTTTCTGACCATTTTTTTTTTCGAGAAACAGCTCATATTTCCACTCTTCGTAATTCACCTCTTGAAATAACCACAGTTTTTATGACCCTTGTGTCCCTCCGATGACTCATACGGATTAGCTATACTGAGGTGGAATTAATAATAAGGCGAAACTGAACAAAAACCTTTGAATGTACGAGTAAAAACCCTGATTGTTGGTATCATTCATAAAAAAAGCTATATCGTCCTTAAAACTTTAAGAACTTGGCGTCCTTTGTTATTTCCTTTTTTTTTAATTTGTCAGAGTCAATCAATAACGAATGAGGTCGTGAAATTTTTTCAGCAGCAGCACATTGAAATTTATCAATATTTTTTAAACAACAGCACTTTGAAATTTTGCAACAGTTTTTCCACAACAGCACTTTAAAATTTTTCAACATTTTTTTAACAACAGTAATTTGAAATCTTTTCAAAAACACACGTCGAAAATGTTACTTGACTTTTTTTTTTTAAAATTGTGCAAAACACAATGCATTGAAACGTGGACTTGGCCATTTTTTTCAATTTTTTTTTTTTGATTTTTATGAGATTTCAATCATTTTTCCAAACCAAGAGAAAGAAACTTCTAGCATCTATGCTACCTGACCGAGTTACGTAACACATGACTCATGTCACAAAAAAAGACTCCAGGTAGTATGACATATTATTTGGATTTACTTTGCTCTAGGAACATAAGATAAATGTCCTTAGAGTTTCTTGGCCATCGCATTTTGGCAACGGTCAAAAACATCAACATGTATCCACTCACTCTTTTTACCTTTCAAAACACCACTATAATGGTCTTTGCCTTGGACTTCACCATGTAATACAGCACTATTGACGCAATACGACTTCCCACAAACATTAACTGTAGTTGTTGGAACGGCTTTCAGCTTCCATTTGCTGGTCTTCTGTCTGATATTCTTACTATTGAATGAAAAAATGTTCAATTTGATAATCAATACTCCATTTGTATTAGTAATCTTCGTTTTTCGCGAAATTTCCGTAATTTTCCCGCAATTGTCACAATATTCATGGATGTCATGCCATTTTGCCAACGATTTTTCCATTAAATCATTCAAAGATACAGGTCCTTTCATGTCATCCAACCATAAAATTATCACGGCATGAGTCTCTTTATAAGTTTTCGTATAACCACATACTTTACATCGCTTGAGATGTGTCACTTCATGTTGCATATGTTTCTGAAATTCGATTATTTTTTCACATAAATTCTCTAGGAATATCACTGGATCCTCCTCCGAATTCTGACGAAATTGACTACCAGCAAATCCTATGATGTTAACAGCACTCAATGCTTTCGATCCTTCTTTATATTCTCGATGAAGTTTATTCATCACTGTACATTCATCATCAGGTGTGAGTAACAATGCTTGGCATAATATTGAGGAGTGAAATATGCATTGAATGATTGCATTTGCGTAACTAGACCCGCCACTAGAATTGCATAGGCCGTGAACAGATGGAATGCTAGTGCACGTTGTTTTCT
>NW_021680603.1:319451-346271 GCF_001412515.2 Diachasma alloeum | reverse complement strand
ATATGGGTCTTTCTACGAAAATTGTGATTTTTCGAATTTCATTATTTTGGATTATGAACATGTTTTTGGAGTGGATTTTTGTTCATATTTCGATTCTATACATCGAAAAATGAAATTTCACGAAGCCGTTGCACTACAGCCTCAAAAAACTCGAAGTAATCGCGTGATTATCGAATTTTATCAATTATACGTAAATTGGTGGTTTTCCCGGGTTGAAAAGCATACTTTATTTACGATTCAATCGAACTGGAATATATGAAAGTGTCATTAGATATAATGTACCTATTTTGGATAATACGTTTATTATACATTAACTGGAAATATTGATAATATAATTTTATAACAGTTAAATACTCATTTTATGACTCTTCTTCTTGATCACAGATCCATTTCTCAATCATACTCTCTTTTAAATGTCGTCGAAATTCTCTCTTCCCCTCTGTCATTGAAAATCATGGCCGATTCACTTGTCAATATGAAGTGAGAGTAATAAGAAAATTGGGATAAGTTATGGAGTAGGAGACGGATTTAACCAGATCAGGTAAGTCGTGGAAAATCAGACAGGGAATTATTTTTTCTTCTGGATCCTGAAAATTGAACCGGAAAAAAGATAAAGCTGGTGAATTGGGAGAAAAAGAAACAAGGCACCTGGAAGCAGAAGATGTAGAAGAACGCGCACCGTGAACTTCTTCTGACGGGTTCATTTCGAGATCCCTGAACCACAGTCTCATACTCTCCTGTCACAGCTTTATTCCTCTTGCGTCCTCGAGCTGGCCTCTGGGTCGACAAATCCGTTTCCACATTCTCATTATTTGATGAATGAGATTGAGTGCTCTTCGTTCTCCCACGTCGTACTTTCAGTTTGCTTGATTCGATGTAATTTTCAGACGAAGATTCTGCAGTTGAAGGGAATTGTACGTCATAATTGATCGATCCAATTGAAAAGTGAATACAGACAATATTCAGAGGACAATCAAAACAACTCAAAGAATTGAACAAAACTCTGCTTGAATATTCCTCTGTCCATTTGTACTGGTGCACTTTCATGGTGCCTGCAAAAGGCTTCAATTGTGTGGGTAATATAGCGTCCATGATACAAATTTCTTCGTTAGTCACCGTATCAATCTGGACTGCCTTGACTTGAGTACGAAGCGTTGCGACGAGAGTTGCGAAATTGGAAATATCGTGCCCGTACTTCACCTGATCGTCTGCTGACTTCTTCAGCGCACCTCCAATTCCATCTGCAGGCCCTTTTCCATGCTCTGCTTCCGTAAAATTGTATGTTATCTGACTAATTTGTGGATAATCTCGAGGGAGTTGCTGGGTGATCAGAAAAAACATTTTTTTGTTTCGATATTGCGTGATCGGCCCATCGCTTTGGAAGTGGAGCTGTGTTATTTTCGGAAATTGAGGCAGATAAAAATCGAGGATTTTCTTCAAATGGACCAGAATTGCTACAGGATCATGTCTCAGAGATTCCGACAGAGTTACGAAACCTTGAGAGAAACCGGAAGTATACATCATCTCAGTATGTAAGGTGTATTGGTCCCTGCTGGCCCCAAAGTGTACTGCTTGCACTTCCCTGTTGTACTTCATTGAATAATTTTGACTGAAATCCATGATGAAGAACATTTCGCTGTCGCTCAAACTCTGTATTAGTCGTTTCAGAACTGACCTCTGATGCGTTATGCGAAACTCGTGAGCCATCAGAACCTCCAAGTCATTTCTTACGAGACCCACGGCTTCATCGACGTTACATCTGATTTTATTTTTGGTAGTGAGTGTGACGGTGATGGGTTGTTGAGTTTTTCCGTTAACACGTGTCACCGGGGCTATTATCCACTTCATGTAGAACAGCTCTCCATTGTAACTGTTACCTTCAAGAATAATCTCCACTTGACGAGTTGAACAATTTTCACATGTTCTTGAAAGGCACTCTTCTGATCGTTGCTCACACGTAACGCTTGCGATAACTTTTTCCGTTGAATTTTCTTTAATGAGCTTCATTTTATGTAAAGCACTCACTAATAACCGGAAGTTTTCATGTGTGTAGCAAGCACATGTATCTCTCTCTGTAACTTTCGGTGCCACACAATACGAGGGTCGATTTCTTGCAACAAAAGCGTAACTGACGCGGAAAGAGCTGTCAGTGCAAAACTTTGTGTGCAAATCCTTGATACTCGCACTCAAATATCGCTTGGAGATTAATTCGCCATTCACCTTCTTGCAACTTCTCTTCCCTCGATCGATAGTCGAATTTTCTTCGAAGAAATGTTTGACTTTTGTTCTAATAAAATCAAAAGTTCCATTCGATTTTCGTATCACTGTTAGTGGATTTTGATTAACTCGTACTCGAGAAGATACAACTGGTGCAATTTGTTTCTTCACGGATGTCAGATGGCAATATTTTCTTATCACTCTTCCACACAAAACTCTGCCGAGGATTTGCTTGAATTTATCACTGTGAGGATCTCTGTATGACGATCTTAATTGGTCGTTGAGAATTTCAGAAGAAACAAGGCGTTTTCTAATATCTACAGGTACATTTCTACCATTCAAAAACCTTCGTACCTTTGAATTTGGTGATGCTGATGCTGAATTTTTCTTCTTCATCCTGCCAATTCGTTTCCTCAACTTATCCACCGTTTTCTTCAATGTTTTGTTTTGTTCAACCAATTTTGTTTTCTCACGATAACACTTTTATACCTTTTTAGCCACTCGTTTCTTACCCACTTTAGCTTGCTTTGAGAGAACATTATTGTCGGTACGATTCACTTGCAATACAGATGATTCTGCTGCGATTTTTTCACCAGAATTTCGTTTCCATTCATTTTGTTTCTTACGTCGAATTTTTTTTTCCTTCTCTGTAAGATCCCGGACAGCTTTGATCTTACCATCTGATTTTCTTTTTCTATTTCTTGCTCTTTCTTGTTGGCAGTACTTCTTGTGTTTCTCTGGATCTTCCTTGATTCTTGCTCTCCTTGCCCTTTGTGCTTCCCTTTGTTTCTTCAGTTGCTGTTGTCGGTGTACGTCAGATTTCATGTTCTTCTTTTTGACTGTGTTCCCTCGTTGTTGCATTCGAATCGACTCCGATTTCCTCTGTCATGAATTTTGGAGCCTCTTGTTGATTCTTTGGCTGACGATTACGTTGTCGAGTCATCTGGAACGGAATAAAAGTCGTTTTGATACATTAAATTGAGTCAGAAGTTGTTATCAACACTCAATATTCAATATAAGCTACGGTACTGACACTGACGGTACTGACATTTACACATTTAACGTGTTCTTATTGTTCAATTGGTCACGGTAGAATAATTTCCCATTATAATTATTTTTTAATCACTAACTACTATCACACGTGGATAAAAAAAATATGAATTTCCGAACGAGAGACGAGATTCATTATACATTGGTACTGACATGGGATTTCATGACTTACCTTTTCTGAAAAATCTGCACTGCTGCAATCCAACAGATAATAAATAAAACTTCCACCGATGGTGTAAACATTCAAGCTAATGTTCGACAATTGGAGTGTGACAATGTGAGCCCTCTTGACACGTTAACCTCAGTGCCACGGTGGTATACGTGAAATATTGAAATTCTCCTGAAAAACTCTGGACACGCTTTGAACACGATTAACCAGTTCCAAAATCAATATTAAATTCATTAATCGTTGTGAAGTTAACGGGGCGGTACCCCTGTTGAATAATCCTCAAGAATATGTGGTGAAAACTGCGAACTATGGGAGTAAATAAAGCGGGAATGTCAAATGCCTGGAAATGGACACAAGACGGTCCTGACATCCACCGTCGTTTTTACGTACTTCCCCTACTCAAATGTTGTAGATGGGAGGGTATCTTGATCGAAAACTTCAAATATCTTAATAATACATAGAAAATATGGGTAATCCGTCAATTAATCACGTTCTGAGCACAAAAAAACCTTGTGGACACAAGAATCACAATTTTCGTAGAAAGACCCATATATAGGCACCCTCCATATATGAACACCCCCATATATGGGCATATCCCATATATGCCCCCCATATATGGGCACCCCCCCATATATGGGCACCCTCCATATAGGGACACTCCCCCTATGTATGGGCACCTCCCATATATGGGTGCCCCTCTATATATAGGCATCCACCCATATATGGGCAGTCCCCTCAAAACCCCCATCACCCTTATGACCCTTATTAACCCTATGCCCCTCGTGACCCTTAGCACTCCTATGACCGTCGTGACCCTTAGCACTCCTATGACCCTCGTGATCCTTAGCACTCCTATGACCCTCGTGATCCTTAGAACCTCTATGACATTTAGAACCCCTATGACCCCTGTGACCTTTGAGACCCTCGTGACTCTTATGACCCTTAGCTCCTCTATGACCCTTATGACCCTTAGCACCTCTATGATCTTCGTGACCCTTAAGAGCCTTAGTACATTTGTGACCATCGTGGCCCTCATAACTCTTAGCCCCTCTATGACCCCTATGACCCTTCGGGCGCCTATGACCCTTGAGACCCTCCAGGGATGGGGACGTCCCCTGAAGCCCTGAAGCTCCCGCTGGCTTCGCTCGTTCCCGTCTCCCGGTGTGACCGAATGGGTGTGACCGGGAGCGTTTTTCCGATAGCTCTATAAATACTTTACCATAAGAGGCCACATACGTATAATTTCCCCCCATATATGGGCACCCCCCCATAAATGAGCACCACCACATGTAGGCACCGCCCTATGTGGGCAACCCCATATATATAGGTACCCCCCACATTTGGGCACCCCCCCTATATGAGCATCCCCTACATATGGGCACCCCCCCATATATGGGCACCCCCCATATATGGGCCGGACCAAGCGTCGCCTGAATTTTTGGGCTTATTTTTTTATTATATAGAGAGAAATCTTTCCAATGCCATTCTGCAGGGCTAACTGTGAAAAACCATGTAGCAGGTCCATAGTGTCTAGCCATGCACTTAAAATTATTTCGGGGCTTTCGCCAGTATTGTTAAGAATTACGAAACCGTTCGAAAATTGTGTTCATGTTCCCTTCCACATCTCCCGTTTGTATTCCCTCAAGATACCCCCCAGCTGTATATGTTTGCCGTGGATTTGTCACGTGCAATGTGTGATAGATACCCCTGTTGATTTGGCTTATATTAGTGTTATTCAAAAGATAGAACAAATACTGTTGATTCAAACGGAAACGTGCTGTCCTTGAGCAAAGACGCATTTTTATATACTCCTGATCCGTAAGAGGGTCGTTACGTTCTTCCCATTGCCCGTTTTGTCCGTATGGATATAAATCTGGGAAACATACTAAATCTAATTGTTGCATATTATAATTCAGTGGTACGTCTCGTACTTTTTTCATTTGATATAAATTACATGCAGTATCATTCACTCTTTTGCCATGCATAGGATAAATTGTGTATTGTTCAAAACGTGACGTTCGATCCAAAATTTGAGTTAACATGAGAGATACATGAGCACTCTTTTTATCGACAGATGGTGGTAATTGAATACAACTTTCTTCTTTTTTTTCATTATCATCGCTCAAAGATTGAGATGATCTCTCATTGATCACATCAAGGCCTGCTCCGTCTATTGCTGATGAATTTTCTTTCAGTTCTCTTTTATTATTTGTTGGAGGGGAAAGACCTGCATTTGCAGCATTACCCTCTGCTTCGCCTTCGTCACCTTCAACGTCGGATTGAGTTTCACAATCATCTTCTGTATCACTTTCTCCTGACTCAATTGGATACTCAACATCATCAGCTATTAACAATTCCAGCAAATTTTGAGCTGATTCAGGCAGTTTAATATTCGCATAGAGTGGATTATTACGTTGCAACTATTTGAGGGCTGTGAATACTTTCTCCAGAGTGACTAGGTTTTGCCAAACGACCTTAGCTTTGTTAGGGATTCCTCGAATCAAAATGTACAGTTGGTGATCTTTATTAATAGGATCAGTTGTTGAAGCTATTTTCTCCAGAGTTTCTGAAATTGGTAACGATAAGTGAAATGTTTGTCCCACCAATTTCTGGACTCGCATGGAATGTGGTATGTTTCTTTTTTGAATGGTTCCCGCTCTTTGCACAACTTGAAATACCTTCGCTCTCTGGATGAGTATTTTCTCGTAATCATTCAAATTCTTCATTTCATCTGGAACATCACCAACATTAGTATGATTCAATATACAAGTTGGTGGTAATTTATTTTTACGCAATTTCCCTACACAATAATCACATATATAGTCGCTCGAGAAAGACGTATGCTCCTTCACAAAATTCTGTAAGTCTTCCCAATACTTCGATGGGATTGGACTATGTAATCTATTAATCATTCTAACGGAACTTTTTGGATGCAATTTCTGGCACAATATACAAGCGTATTCAGCCATACCTCGTTCGTTCATGGCTAGGAAAGCACTTTTAAACTTTGACTGTATTTCATCTTCATTTAAATCATCGATTCCTTTCGAACGTGTGTCAAAGGATTGGCCTGATCTTTTTATCTCATTCGAGATCTGTCTCAATTTAGCTAGGTTCATTGAATCCAAAGCGTCATCCAAATCTTCTACCTTTTTGAATGTTTCATCGAGTTTATACAAGAGTCTTTTAACATTTCTCACGCTTGGAAAGTGAGATGATAGCATCTCCAAAGAAGACAATAATGAGTCACATGGATTGTGTTCAAGGTAACAATGGACCGGATGTCCTCACTTGTCTTCTGAATGTTTTGGAAAACAACGCTTCAAAAATTCTGGGAAAGTACGGAATTTTTGCGCTGCCAAAGTTTCGAGAAACTTTCGGTAATCTCCTAGTAAGCTTTCATCTTGCTTTACTTTACAATACTCATTGCATACCCATTGTGTACATTTTCTTCCATTTATCACCAGGGGTAATATATTCATTGCATGTCCCTTCGAATTCATTTCAATTTTGAATTCCTTAGGGATCTCAAATACGTATATCATTTCGGAAAAGAAGAATTCTGTCGATGCTGTATGCCTCGATTTTCCACAAAGATCAACTATTTTATTTCCATTTTTATTACCATTCTTCTCAGTAAGATGATAGTCTGCATTTTTTCGAAGTGTATCCGCCCAACGATTCAAATCCTTCAAGTAATTTTTTCGTTGTTCCACACACCATTTTACCATCTTTTGAGCTTCTAGTTTACTTTCAGCGTGAACAGTTCCGTCAATTTTGCTGATTACCTTTGTCAATTCTTCTACGTATTGCTCAGGACAGGCTTTAGTTGGAATTGTTTGCGGCTTCGCTTTACGATCCGTACAAGTATCTTTCTTCACGATGAATGAAGTTGGAGATTTTTTGTTGGTTTTTTCAGACACTTTCCTGTGCTTTTCTTTGAATGCAACTTTTCTTGGCTTTAAATCNCGGCTTCGCTTTACGATCCGTACAAGTACCTTTCTTCACGATGAATGAAGTTGGAGATTTTTTGTTGGTTTTTTCAGACACTTTCCTGTGCTTTTCTTTGAATGCAACTTTTCTTGGCTTTAAATCGGTGAGATTTCTGCGTTCTTCTTTGCTCGAATCTTCTTTTAGAGAATTATCATTCTTCTCAACTGTGGCAGATTCGGCAATCTCTTTAGCTCTATTCCTATTCAAATCATGCAGCAATGACTGAGAACCTATCTCTTCACATGGCATGACTAACTGACTCTGTGTAGAGTATTCGTTTAAATCATTTATTCTCTTTTCATCTATATGTGAAGATGAAGATAGCTTCTCCGCCCTTACGCTCTCAACACAATTAGTAATTTTTGAAGCCTTTTTGTCCCCACAGCAACGTACTTGATATGCCTTTCGTTCTTTTTGTTGAATTTGATGTAGCGATAAGAGTGTCGGTGGATTGGAATTGGAGGTATGAGGAAATTGGGTGATCTTCATTACCTGAAACATATTGATCGGGTGTTCACGCATCAGTGAGTAATCATATCTGATATACTCTGATATACTACGGTTTTTCCCTAAACAATAACGATACTGCAAACGCTACGGCAAACACACCACAGTCAACATGTTTCAATTGGTTTTGTACTGATATGAATCGTATAGAATTATCCGAGATACTAAAGAAGGGATAAAGAGCGCGCAGAAATTTTTTGTGATCGTCATGTAATGAGCGCCTATTTAATGAGTCATAAATGAAAATATTCCTACCATCATAGAAAGAATACACCCAATGTCTATACCCTCCTGTTTGTTCATTATCATTACTATATAGAATCTGAATATTTTTCTTCGCAAGAGGTATGGGTGCAATTCGCTCGGGCCTCTGCAAGAATAATGTATCTTGATGATAATAATCGGAATGATTTGATAATAACTTTCCAAAAAATTCCATGTGCTGAATTTTGAGTTGTTCACATCTACGAATTATCTCTATCCACTCGAGACCAAACGGCGAAACCTGCACCCCTGTGTGGCCCGGCGACGTTTTTTGATTGGGGGTTCTTTGTCATTGAACTTTTCAAATGATGTTTCATTGACAACGCGTTTAGATTGAGATTCTCCAATGAAACGCCCATCGCCCGCGTTATTGTCATCAGCAACCTCCATCGCGTGTGATTGGTTCTTATCTCCTTGCAATCGACCGTCAGCGGTCTGACTTTGGTCGATATACTGCGGAAGATTCTGATCATTCTTTACGATGGTTTGCTGGTCATTCGCTTGCAGATTCTCTTCATCTTCTTCTAGAAGTGATTCGAATTCCATTTCTTGATGAGTGGAGATTGGTGGGTTTTTTGGTGTGGCCTGAACTTGCACTGAAGAATTTCTGAGAACTGGGAACTCAGAGATTTTCCCACTATCGAAGATGTACAATAAATGCTCTCACATTCTCAACGCATCATATGTTATTGTTCCAGGGTCTTCCCCAAACGCAATCGACACGGCAAAAGCTATTGCAAAAAGCCCACAGTCATACATATTTCGCTGTTGTTGAACTGTATAGAACTTCACGCCCAGTATATCAATTGGATAGAATGGGTATAGGGCTTCCAAATATTCAATATGTTTAGGATCGATTTTGCGTCTATTATCAGAATCATAAATATAGATAGAATTCCCGTCATAATATGTACAAATCCAGTGTCCATTACGCATTTCTCCAAACGTCTTTATCTGAAAAATTTCCACTCATACTATGCAACAAATGTACATGATTCTTACAGGGATTGATCGGTTCCATAAAACCCGGCAGCTGGAATTTGCAAGATTCTCGGAATTCAAATTGAAATTGTTGATGTAGTACTTGCGCAAAGTAGTCAATCTCATCATCAGATAACCAACCTTCTCGTCCCCTTGTTAATATTAAATTGCGATTGAACAAAGGCATGATTAAATAAACTAAAACAATTAAGTCTCAAAATTTATTCAATTTATTCAATTTATTTAGTCACTCTTGGTGAATGAAATTCTACACACTTAACAATAATACTGCCACACATTAACGTCTAATGAATTGATAAACACAGCTTGTAAATAGCTGATGTTGATATAGCAACAGCTTCAATGAGCTGAGGAAGACAGCTTACGAAAGCTGAATAAGAAATGATAACAGCTTAGAGAAACTGAAAACACAGCTTGTGAAAAGCTGAAAATCAGGGGAGCAACAGCTAAGAGGAGCTGAATATGTCAACAACACAGCTGAGAAATAGCTGAACAAACTGTACAGCTGATTGAAAGCTGACAAGAGCTAGAAGAGCTAAGAAAGAGCTGGAAGTTGAGAAAAAAATAGGCAGGAGTTGCTCTTTGGGAAGAAACTGCCAGAAATAAAATAACAAATAAATAATAAAATAAAATAAAATAATAAATTAAATGAAAAGAGGAAAGTAAGAAAGATGAGAAAAAAAAGAAAACTGAAGGAAGAATAAAGAGGAAAAATACGAAATAGTATGAGATTTGATGAGAGAAAAATGAAAGAATGGAAAGGTCAAAGGAAGAATTCGAGGAAAAAGATATTACTGATGAAGAAAAGAAAGATAGTGAATAAAAAATATAGGTTAGAAAGTTGAAACACCTCGGCTGAGGATAGAAAACGTAACCAGATCAGCTACAATGAAAACAATACATAAATACGAGAAAAACCGATCAATATTTTTTGAGTCGACATAATTGACAGAAATAATCTTTTTTTTTTCATTTATTTACAAAAGTCTTACTCTAACACAACCAACTGAAGTATCACACACCACTGCAGGACACGTGAATCGTCAATCAAGAGTCCAGTCGAATCTGAAATCAATTTACAGCGCCATCTGACGCTGTAAATCTTCTCAATTTTTCTGTAAAACTCCCGAATTTTCTCGAAAATCCGTGAATTTTCCCAATTTTTCGATAAAACCCCCGAATTTTCTCGAACTTTCTCGAAAATTCGTGAATCTTCTCAATTTTTTGTTAAAACCCCCGAATTTTTCAATTTGTCTATAAAACCACCGAATTTGTCGAACTTTCCGAACAAGCCATGAATTTCCTCAGTTTTCTTAGAAAATCTCCGAATATTCTCGAACTTTCTAGAAAACCTTCGAATTTTTTCAAAAACTCGAGAATTTTCTAGTTTTTTTCAGAAGGTTCTACAATTTTCTAGAAGTTCCTACGTTGCATACTGAAAAATGCAACGCAGCGCAATAAATTATAGCCTATGTTATAAAAGGGACCCTAAACTAATTAACAGTGAAAATTTCATTGAAATCCATTCAGTCGTTTTTATTATGTAAGAAGAAGATACGAAGGAAAAGAAGATTATAAAAGATGGAAAAGGAGATAAGAAGATGATAAGAAGAAGAAGAAGACAATGGGAACAAGGGACGCAGAGGAATTATTTTACGAGAGATTTTACAAGGTCCATTGTTTTATTTCCAAAAATCTGCACAAACTTCTTCTAGTCTTCATTTTTCATTGAACACATTATGTTCTTAATTACTTAAATAGTAATTCATATTTTATGTTTAACATACTTCACATTTTAAATCGCATGTTCCTATTTTTTAAAGTTTTTCTTAAAATAATATTTTAACAAAGTTACGTTTTAGACTCTACATAGACTATTTCACATTTTATGTTTAACAGACTTCACATTTTAAATCACATGTTCCTATTTTTTAAAGTTTTTCTTAAAATAATATTTTAACAAAGTTACGTTTTAGACTCTACATAGACTATTTCACATTTTATGTTTAACAGACTTCACATTTTAAATCACATGTTCCTATTTTTTAAAGTTTTATTTAGAATAAACTTTTAACCAAGTTAGGTTTTAGACTCTACATAGATTAATTTACATTTTTTCTTGTTCAATCATAAGAAATATTTTGTATGATAATATTTTATATTATTTTATATCACATTTTTATTTTTACTTCAAAGCTAAGATAAAACTAGTCACGTACGAGTCACAGCCCACATAAACTAGTCAGTTTATTTTGTACTTTTTATCTTATATTTTGAGTATTGAAGAACAGGAATCTGTAACAGAAAAAGAAATTATTATTAGTCATTATTATGATCCCAACTAACTCATTGGCATTGGGAAAAATAAACGTAAACTCACCATGAGGACCGAAGAAGTGAGTGAGATAGGAACCGTAGAAGGAGAGAGAAGAGTTAATTAATCTCTATAAAAGAAGTTGAAGGAAGCCCCTCCTCCTCCACGAGGAGACCTGTTTTGATAATAACGTCCCCTCCAGTAGCTAGATGGAAGAAGATTAGAATTAGATACGATAAGAATTCCGCCATCTCCCTTAGATTCAGTCATTTTTTTATGATATCTCTAAATCGCAGAGGGATGGCGGAATTCTTATAGGGACCTTTTCTGTAGAATAGGACTAGATCTACAAAAATTGTCTGTTTGAAATTCAGCTATTCAAACTAGTCAAACGGTCACCGGGCTCAACGAAAATCTCGAGAAACTTCGGGACCCTTCGGGGTCACATTCAGCTACGAAGAAAATCCCCGAAAAAGTCAGTAGTATCGTTCTAGCCACCGAGAGAGTCACTCTAATCGCAAACTGTATCGCCGTAACCGCTCAATCGAGTACATCACCGGAGTACATCAATGCGATACATTTGAGTCTAGCGCTTTGTATAGCGTCTCTATTTAATTCAATTCAATTATCAATTAATTTCGAGTTAACTATCAATTATTTTGAGTCAATCATCAAGTTCAATATCGAGAGAATCTCAAGTGCAGTGTATTTTTCAAACCATCATTTTTATTGACTTGTCGAGCACCTCAACAGTGTAACATTNTCGAGCAAATCAACAGTGTAACATTATTAATTTATCAAGACGCGTGGGTTATTCCACAATAAAGTACATCAACAGTATGGTTTTATAATTCCGCGTGTTTTAATTTTCCACCTCCTTCCACAATTCCATTTTTCCCCAACTGGCATCTCAATTTAGCTTCAATCTCAAACAAATGGTCCTTCGAGCAGGATAGGGAAAAAGTGCGTGAGAGTGAGTGGAAAATTCTAGAATAAAAGGGACGCCTCGTGTGTAACGGACTTTCGGGTTCCACACGAGCAAATCTACGGACAGGGCAAGACAATCAACAGTGCAGAATGTTGTGCCTAGTGTTACAGTTGAAGTTCGGTATTGTAAACACCGGTAGTGACATTTCGACCTCTACTGCTGTGCAACTTCGGAAAACCTCGGTCTCCGTCGGGACTAGCCGAGGCCCAAGCCGCGCGCGCACCGCGAAAACCAANAATCAACAGTGCAGAGTGTTGTGCCTAGTGTTTACAGTTGAAGTTCGGTATTGTAAACACCGGTAGTGACATTTCGACCTCTAGTGCTGTGCAACTTCGGAAAACCTCGGTCTCCGTCGGGACTAGCCGAGGCCCAAGCCGCGCGCGCACCGCGAAAACCAACAGGCAATTGGAAGAGTGCCCTCACCTAATAACGTGCCCTACCTTATCGACAATGGGCATCAAGTCAACATCAGTCGGTCNGTCTCCGTCGGGACTAGCCGAGGCCCAAGCCGCACGCGCACCACCAAAACCAATAGGCAGTTGGAAGAGTGCCCTCACCTAATAACGTGCCCTACCTTATCGACAGTGGGCATCAAGTCAACATCAGTCGGTATCTACCTACTATCGATAAGTTACCTCACCCAGAGCAGAGACGACCACCATGTCAGACGCGGAGTTAGGAGATAATCAACGTATGCATGAACGCACTGAGGAGATAATCAAGCGAAATTGAGCCAATTATCCAGATAACTGAGCATCCATCTCAAGCGCACTTCAGTGAAGAAATTACACCGCCGTTTCCTGACGCGACTCCCATTCACCAACAAGACAATAAACACACTGTAGCCGAGATAAGAACTGCAATAGGCGAACTCAGAGACTCAGAAGTTCCAAACAAATAAACTGGACTTCAAGGTAATTCACTCAATGATATTTATCAAGAATTGTTGCAGTCAGCCGAGAACATTAGCGGTCTCACAGTCGAGGAGTTGGACGGCCAGGAGAAAATTATCAAAGGAGAATGGAATGAATTTCTCATCATCCAACACAAAACTCAGCGAGAACCTCCTGCCAACTCATCAACATATTATTCAGAGCACTTTAGCGGTAACCCTACGCAGTCTACTCCCATCCTGGACTCTACTCAACAGACGAGCATCAAACGGAATGTGTCTGACATGGGAGCGACCGGGGAATTATCTACAGTTCAAAATTCCAAATGCAGCAGATCGACTGCAAGGTCAATAACTTGGACGAGATTCATCAAGAACTGTTGCTATCAGCAGAGAATATCAATAGCCTTACCATCGAAGAATNTTCCCAAGTGCACTAAAGGAATCCATGAACGAGCAGTCAATAGAGCTTCACCCAAGAGCTAGGACCAGGACCAATCAACTCAAGTAACAGAGCGATCACCAGATGAACTCAAGTGTGAGATACACAGAAAGTCCAGACACACCAGAGACGAAACTGGGCGCTACATCGTCAGATTCCCTCTACGGACCTCACCAACAGCGCTCGGAGAGTCTAAATTCAAGGCCTCACGTCAACTCCAGTCAGTTGCACGTCGTTCCCAGACAGACGAATCATATTCCCAGCTCTACAGGGAATTCATCAACGAGTATGAGGCACTGGGACACATGCGCAAAGTACCAGAAGGAGCAGAACCCGTCACAGCATAGTATCCACCGCATCAGGGGTCTGAGAGACAAGCAATCAGCGCGGAATTGAGGGTCACCAGTAATAACCTCAGTTCGACTCATCATAGAACAAAAACGACAGTCATCAATAGTACTCCAAAGCAGAGATATCCTACAGAGAAAGGTCGTTATCGGCTCACTCAGGTACAGCAGAGCCCGTGCCTGAGAGCCACTCAATAAATACTCAATAATAGCTGAGATTTGCTAACGAAACGAAATCCCGAACCAAGCAATCGGCAAGCTCAAGAGAACATCAACAAGCGGACATCACCACAGATTGAGAGAATTTACACTCTCAAGCCTTCAGAGAACATCGAGAGAGCATCAGCGCAGCAAGTCTTCAACTCAAAACCTGGGATTGCAGGGAGCAACTGGATTCAGAGGTACATCAACACCACCAGAGGAAATCATCAAAGAATTGATCATCCAGTTCGAGGAGCCTATCACCAAAGTGCTCGGATTGTATTGGCATCAATCGTCCGATACATTTCGATTTAAATCAAAGCAGTTTGAGTCAGCGACAGTCACCAAGAGAGTAGTAGCATCAAAAATTGCTCAACTGTTTGATCCATTGGGATTCATCGCTCCAATAATCACCCGAGGCAAGATAATTATTCAAGATCTATGGAGACCTAAGCTCACTTGGGACGAGCTACTTCCAGACGAGTATGAAAACCAGTGGACGAGCTTCAGAGAAAACCTCCACAAGTTAGAGCAAGTCTCAGTGCCAAGGCAGCTGAGACTCTCATCGGAGATATGCAGCATCCAGATCCACGGGTTTGCAGATGCTTCAACAGCAGCAATGGGCGCAATGGTGTACATTCGCACCAAGCAGATCGACGAGCCAACATCGACAGTATTGTCCTGGCTTGGATCAAGAGCCACCCATCAAGATGGAAGGATTTCGTCCAAAATAGAGTCATCAAAATCCAGGAATCTCTTCCAAACGCTATTATGAGACACATCAGCGGTAAAGAAAACTCAGCTGACTGTGTATCCAGAGAACTCTCACCAAAGGAACTAACAGAACATCAGCTATGGTGGTCAGGTCCTGAATGGATAAGTCAGGAACCTGAAAGCTGGCAGTCATCACCACCCGACACTCAGCAGAAGCATAAATAGAAGCGAGGCCATCTCTATCACATCAGACAACCATCAAAGTCAACGCCTTGGTAGAGCTTCTCAACAGATACTCAAGACTATCCAAGGTCCTCCAAGTAACAGCTACCCTGAACCGAGCCATCGATAGGTTCAGAAGACAGCCAGTTCCTCAAACGCCTGTCCTCATACCTAGAGAACTCAACGAAGCCAGGCTGTTCTGGGTAAAAATAACACAATATCAATATATGCATCTGTTCATAGACTTCTCGAGAGAGACTATCAACTACCACGGAGTCATCCGTTAGCAAAGCTGACTCCAACGCTAGACAATGAGAGCATTATCAGGCTATGTGGCCGCCTCAAGAATTCTCAATTAGCCCGTGACGAAATTCATCCAATTATTCATTCTCATCAGTCTCGTCTCACAACGATTGGTCATCGAAGAAGCTCACCAAAGAGCTCTCCACAGAGGGACTCCACTCATCTTAGCCTATACTCGCCAGAAATATTGGATCATCGGTGGGAGAGGCACAGTGAGAGCATAAATCCTACGCTGTTCTATCTGCATTAGACACCGAAGAAGACAGGCCCAGCACCTAATGGTCCAACTGCCTGCTGTAAGAAGATCACCTGCACGAGCTTTTCTCTACATGGGAGCGGACTATGCTGGTCCCTTCCCCATTCTCAAATGGCGACCCATAAATGCCCAACCATCTATTGTTCATATCACAGTATTTGTGTGTTTCAGTACATCAGCAGTCCATTTAGAGCTCGTTTCCAGGCAAACAACAGAGGCTTTCATCGGAGCTTATAAGAAATTCACCGAGAGGAGAGGTATCCCCGAGCTTATGTACAGTAACAACGCCACTACGTTCGTTAGAGCCTCAGGAATACTCAACAAACTGTACAATCAAGAGTCCAGAGAGAATCAACAGATCCAAGCTGCCCTCGCCACAAATGGGACTCAATGTAACTTCTCACCACCGAGAGCACCACATTTCGGAGGAAAGTGGGAAGCAGCTGTTAAATCTACTAAGTATCACCTCAAAGGAGTACTTGGGCCGTCGACATTCACCTACGAGGAACTCAACAGTATCCTGACCCAGATAGAGGCCTGCTTAAACTCCAAGTCAATCACGCCAACGCACAGCAATTATGGAATACCATCAGGTATTGTAGTTGCACAGATTGTTCACCGAGGGTTTCCCCAACGGCCGTAAGGGAACCTTCAACGAGCAGCTGATCGAGCATCACCAAAAGTTCAGGGACCAGAAAGTATGCAAATTCAATGCAATCAAATGCATACAAAATTCAGAGGCTATCTCCACAGATGATCAATATTAATGTTTGTCTGTGTCAACTGCGAGACACAGGAAAAACCAGAAATCAAGAAAGCATCAGAATTTCCAGAAGCCTCTCCAGCATCCTATCTACCGCAGAACAGGCCCTGGGAGATATCATCAATCCGAGCTGTGAGTCGTATTAAATGACTTCAGCCCTAAATTATCAACAGTACATCAGCAATCAGCCCTAAATTATCACCAGTACACGAACAATCAGGAGAAGAAATCTATCGAACAATCAGGAGAAGAAAACTATCGAGAAGACGATCCAGGGCTAATCAACGAGTAACCAGCAAAGTAAGCAGCGGAGAAATTCAACGCACAATTCATCATCCCGATGATGAATGGCCCCCGGGATGTTTGAAATTCAGCTATTCAAACTAGTCAAACGGTCACCGGGCTCAACGAAAATCTCGAGAAACTTCGGGACCCTTCGGGGTCACATTCAGCTACGAAGAAAATCCCCGAAAAATTCAGTAGTATCGTTCTAGCCACCGAGAGAGTCACTCTAATCGAAAACTGTATCGCCGTAACCGCTCAATTGAGTACATCACCGGAGTACATCAACGCGATACATTTGAGTCTAGCGCTTTGTATAGCGTCTCTATTTAATTCNATCGCTCTAGCCACCGAGAGAGTCACTCTAATCACAGTACTGTATCGCCGTAACCGCTCAATCGAGTACATCACCGGAGTACATCAACGCGATACATTTGAGTCTAGCGCTTTGTATAGCGTCTCTATTTAATTCAATTCAATTATCAATTAATTCCGAGTTAACTATCAATTATTTTGAGTCAATCATCAAGTTCAATATCGAGAGAATCTCAAGTGCAGTGCATTTTTCAAACCATCTTTTTTATTGACTTGTCGAGCACCTCAACAGTGTAACATTTTTAATTTATCAAGACGCGTGGGTTATTCCACAATAAAGTACATCAACAGTGTGGTTTTATAATTCCGCGTGTTTTAATTTTCCACCTCCTTCCACAATTCCACTTTTCCCCAACCGGCATCTCAATTTAGCTTCAATTTCAAACAAACCTTATTCGTAGAACAGAAATAGAACTACAAAAATGGTCTTTATAAAAATGGAGCTATCTCCCTTAGATTCCATGATATTTGAGTAGAAAATAGGGCCCATACCGAGGATTTCTCTCCCCCAAGAATCACCCAGCTCTGCGCCTGCCCCTAACAGCACCTCTCCGCCTCCCTCTTGGAGCAGGCTCCTGAGGATCCTGAGCCAGTTGAGCAGCATTGCGTCGATCGAGACGCACCTGCCTCTGCAGATCAGCAGTCTGTCGACCAAGCTGCTCCACGTGGTGGAGCAAAACATTAGGGTCTGGATGATGATGTGGGGCAGGGTTCTCTTGGTCTCTTGGCTCTGGTGGTGGCGAAGGCTGGCGTCGTGGTGGCGAAGGTGGATGTGGGGGTGGAGATGGTGGTGGACGCTGGCCCAGGAATCTCTGAAAGAGAAAAAATGAATAAAATTTTGTTTCAACACTTTATCTCTGAATCTAAAGGAGATAACGAAATTTTTAGCAGAATCTTTTTTACAGATCTCATTCTGTTCTACAAAAACGGTCTATTCGAAATACAGCCTAAATTGTTGGAATGAGTGGAATGTGTGACCAGAACAGTAGGGATAGTTTATCAGTAACAGGAGAACGAAAGAGAGCACGTCTGTTCAGAAGGATTTATTCGGTGTAACTGATACAGCTTGATGGTCTTGATTGGCGCTTGCCTGACACCTGTGTATGTGTGTGTTTGTACTGGTGTTTGTGTGCTATGTGTGTCAGTGTGGGATCTATCGTCATTATATTCAACATAAATCTCCATATTAGTCCCGGTCGACTCGATCGGCCATCTCCGAAAATCTCCGTGAACTTTCGGGTCAACGGACACAGGTCAGCGCGGCACCCGGAAGAGTCAGTCAGTAGTGTTAAAGTATCGTTACGATAATGAGCTAGCGTATTCACTCAATCAGTATTCTAAATTTAATATCTTTGTTCAGTACATCAACTTGTTGATTAAGTTCAGTATAATATCAGTGACTCAACGAGATAAAGGTGAAAAGACAATTATCAGTGAAAATTAGACATTCAACAGTAAATATACCAAAGAGTGTAAAATTAAGTGACAAGTGGTTCGATCCCACTGAAATATATTGAGATTTTTTATAAACCGCCTAACATAATTTTCCCAACATCTCCCTCCACATTTTCATCCCACATCCACCCTAACCCTAGACATTCACCAAATAGTGGTCCTTCGAGCCAGATTGTGGGTGAAAACTTGTGTAAAGTGCTGTGGAAAATTTAAGGGAAGCCTCGTGTCAAAAAAACTTACGAGGTTCGCACGGGCAAGCCAACGAAAAGTTCTAGAACATTCGCTTTGTTTACACCCGCAAGGGCGTCGGGGTAACAAAGGACAAAGAGAGAGGGTCAGTGTCGGAATTCGGGAAGGCTTGGGAGTGACGAGTGACGCCGAAGCCCAACAACGTTTGGCCACGTGCGCCACGCAACAGGCGACTCACCAAACCTCGGCAGTCGGTAACTTACCAAACTCGGCGGTCGGTAACTCACCCAACTCTCAGCGGTCGCTAACTCACCCAACTCAACAGCCGATAAATCACCTAAAACGCCAACTTAGCACGAACAATCACCATGGCAGACGACACTAAGGTCAACGAACCCAAGGAAGAAACTCAACAACCAGTGAGCGATAGTGAGGAAATCGAGCAAATCACACAAGAAGAGGGACTGCCAGCAAAAAATGAAGCAGTTACAATGAAGCCAATCACCACTCCTGAGGAAATCAACAGTCCAAGTGAATCGTCAGGATCAACGGAGCCCGCTCAACAAAAGTCAACGCCTGCAACTTCAAAAACAGCACTCACCATGCAACAGGAAGGTCAATTAAGACTATTAACGTTTAAGGTAGAGACTCTGATGGAGATCTATCATGACCTCCCGCAGGACGTTGAAACCGAAGAGGACCTCACCCTAGAGGAATTAGACGGGCACAAGTGGATAATCGAGGCAGAAAGGAGCGAATATTTTCAAATTTATGCCAATCTAGCCGAGTTTCTTCCCCCTGATCACGAGTCTGTCAACCAAATGATCCATGAACGAGCCACCAGGACAAGACGACAAGCCCTGATGCTCATTGCTCGGCTGAAGGGTCAACTGGCAAGGAAGGATTCAATTAGCAGCTCAACGGATCAAAGCCAGGCAAATCAGCTGAAGCGTCTTGACATCAAGTCATTCGATGGGAAACCGGAGGAATGGAAGGAGTTCAGTGACCTTTTCTTGTCACTGGTGGGAAATGTCACGTCAATTCCACCAGTATAGAAATTGGTGAGACTTAAGGGATGCCTTAGAAGTCCTGCAGCCTCTCTCCTCTCTACCTTTCAGGCCAAGGACGAAAACGACGAAAAGGCTTGGCAGAAACTCACCAGGAAGTACGAGGACCCTAGACTCGTCGCTCAGTCGCTGTTCAACAGAATCCTGACGCTGCCGAAAATCACCCAAGCAACAGAAGAGAACCTCAGCGCCAACGGAGCAGCAGCATTGGAGACCCTCGATCAACTACAAGACGTGACGGGGTTAATGACGGAAAACATCGCTGAACAGTTGATAGCCCATTTACTGAGGAGATCTCTTGATGCAGAGACACTCAAGCAGTGGGAACTAAAGCTGGAAGACTCAAAGGATTTCCAGAGCCTTAAGGAGTTCGTGGCGTTCATCGAGGCCTGCGGCAGAGGGATCAACGCAGGTGCCAAGCTGCTATCATCAGAAGAAATCAACGCAGCCACGAAGAAGTCAGCTCCAACAAAGAAAAGGAGCACCTATACAGCAGCAACTCACCAGCAGGAAATTAATGAGCCAGAAAGACAACTTCCCAGGAACTGCTGTGCCTACTGACAGGACAAGCATTTTATCGCATCCTGCCAGAAGTTCATTCAGCTCACCCCAGCGAAGAGAAATGACGTCGTTATCAACAAGGGGCTGTGCTTCAACTGCTTGGGGCCACACACGAAGGCCAAGTGCACGTCGGACAAGAAGTGCCACAAATGTAGCAGATATCACCACACTCTCATCCATGAAGGGATTTCATGGACGATGAGCCCGCCTCCAGCCGGATGCACTCCAGCTGAGCCCATCCAAACTACCGGAACATCCAGGCAGCAAGAGGATCACGGGAACAGTGAGTGAATGAATTCAACCTCAATAGCAGACTCACCATCTCATTGATCATTCCTCAACATTAGAATCCAGTACTTCACCACCAGTAGCAGTGAACTTCAACAACAAAATGATCAATGAGAAAGCAGAGAACACCAACCACGAAACTCACCAAGGAGAAGCAGATCAACAGTCAGTGCTGTTGGCAACAGCACGAGTAAAAATAATATCACCGAGAGAATTCACGACAAAAGCCAGAGCACTCATCGACCAGGGTTCAGAGGTATCGTTTATCTCCGAACAATTAGTTAATCAACTGCATTTACAGAGAAGAGCATCAACAGTGGAGCTAGTGGGAATTGGTGGAATTAATTCAGGATACACCAGAGGAATAGTTTCAGTCACTCTACAATCGAACAATGGGACTCATTAACTGCAACTCAACGCCCATATTCTAAAGAATCTCACCGCAATAATTCCGTCATTTTCATGCTCATCAGCGAGGATCGACTCACTTCAGAATCTTCAGATAGCCGATCCCCATTATCTAAGGCCTGGACCAATCGACATCATACTAGGGGCTGACAACTATGGGCGGATCATCATGGATGAAGTTGTCAAGTCAGAGCAATCGAGAGTAGTTGGCCAACGCACAGTATTCGGTTGGATATTATCCGGACCAATCGAATGCACAAATTGTTCAATAAAGGTATCTCTATCGGCTGTACGAGAATCTGCAAATGCACAACTTCTAGAGCTTCTCCAGAAATTTTGGGTCCAGGAAGAACTGCCAAATGAGAGATCATCAACATCAGAGNAAGGTAGCACCACTCAAGCGCATGACCATCCCTCGTCTAGAGCTCACAGCAGCTCTTCTACTGACTCAGCTAGTGGCATCAACGAAGAAAATGCTCCAACTCGACTAAGTAGACACTCATCTCTGGTCTGATTCTTCAGTAGNCAGCACGTCAACTCAAATCGATCGTGAGTCGACTCAACACAGATCAAGCAAACTCCCAGTTGTACAGAGAGTTCATCAACGAGTACGCAGCACTGGGGCGCACGAGAATAGCACCAGAGACACCAGAACCCGTGCCAGCTTACTATCTACCACATCACGGAGTACTGAGAGAGGAGGCCATCACAACGAAGTTGAGAGTCGTATTCAATGACTCCAGCCCCAGTTCATCAGGTATATCAATTAACGATATACTGTACTCTGGTGAAAAATTACAGAACGATGCCATGGTTATCCTGAGTTGGATGAGGAGGCACAGGCTCGTGTTTGGCACGGATATTGTCAGGATGTTCCGCCAGATACGAGTTCACCAAGATGACTGGGATCTTCAGAGAATCCTGTGGATCGACGAGAATCAACAACCAGTCACCTACCAGTTAACGACAGTCACCTATGGAATAAATTGTGCTCCATGGTTGTCGTTACGTGTTCTTCAACAACTAGCAGAAGATGAAGGGCACCGTTTCCCAGGAGCAGTAGAGACACTCACCAGAGGGCGTTACGGTGACGACATTTACGGCAGTGCAGAGACAGAAGACGGTCTCAAGGAGATCGCAACGCAACTACAAGGGCTTTGCCATGCAGGAGGCTTCTCTCTACAGAAGTGGAGCAGCAATTGTTCAGAGGCTCTGCATGAGTTAGGCCTATCAACTGAAGAAGAATTTATCCAGTTCGAGAAGTCAGTCACCAAGGTACTTGGATTATGTTGGCATCAATCCACCGACACATTCCGGTACAAATCAAAGGATTTCAATACGTCGACAATCACCAAGGGAGTAGTCTCTTCAGAAATAGCCCAGATTTTTGATCCACTGGGATTTATCACACCAGTTGTCGTCCAGGGAAAGATTATCCTACAAGATCTTTGGAGATTGAAACTAAAATGGGATGATCCTCTTCCAGATGATTATGTTCAACGCTGGAAGACATTCCGAGAGAATCTCAACGACCTAGACAGAGTAACTGTACCTAGATGGCTGAGAATTTCAACAGAGACACTCAACATCCAAATTCATGGATTTGCAGACGCTTCAACGGTAGCGATGAGTGCAGTGGTGTATATTCGCACCAAAACCATTAACGATTCGACATCAACAGTACTGGCATGCGCGAAGACTAAGGTAGCACCACTCAAGCGCATGACCATCCCTCGTCTAGAGCTCACAGCAGCTCTTCTACTGACTCAGCTAGTGGCATCAACGAAGAAAATGCTCCAACTCGACTAAGTAGACACTCATCTCTGGTCTGATTCTTCAGTAGCACTAGCTCGGATCAGGAGCCACGCATCAAGATGGAAGGACTTCGTCCACAACAGGGTCGTCAAGATCCAGGAAACTCTCCCGAATGCTACCTGGAGACATGTCAGTGGAAAGGAGAATCCAGCTGATTGTGCCTCCAGAGGCATATCACCGAGCCAGCTAGCAGATCATCAACTGTGGTGGTCAGGACCTGAGTGGATTAATCACNACAGAACGATGCCATGGTTATCCTGAGTTGGATGAGGAGGCACAGGCTCGTGTTTGGCACGGATATTGTCAGGATGTTCCGCCAGATACGAGTTCACCAAGATGACTGGGATCTTCAGAGAATCCTGTGGATCGACGAGAATCAACAACCAGTCACCTACCAGTTAACGACAGTCACCTATGGAATAAATTGTGCTCCATGGTTGTCGTTACGTGTTCTTCAACAACTAGCAGAAGATGAAGGGCACCGTTTCCCAGGAGCAGTAGAGACACTCACCAGAGGGCGTTACGGTGACGACATTTACGGCAGTGCAGAGACAGAAGACGGTCTCAAGGAGATCGCAACGCAACTACAAGGGCTTTGCCATGCAGGAGGCTTCTCTCTACAGAAGTGGAGCAGCAATTGTTCAGAGGCTCTGCATGAGTTAGGCCTATCAACTGAAGAAGAATTTATCCAGTTCGAGAAGTCAGTCACCAAGGTACTTGGATTATGTTGGCATCAATCCACCGACACATTCCGGTACAAATCAAAGGATTTCAATACGTCGACAATCACCAAGGGAGTAGTCTCTTCAGAAATAGCCCAGATTTTTGATCCACTGGGATTTATCACACCAGTTGTCGTCCAGGGAAAGATTATCCTACAAGATCTTTGGAGATTGAAACTAAAATGGGATGATCCTCTTCCAGATGATTATGTTCAACGCTGGAAGACATTCCGAGAAAATCTCAACGATCTAGACAGAGTAACTGTACCTAGATGGCTGAGAATTTCAACAGAGACACTCAACATCCAAATTCATGGATTTGCAGACGCTTCAACGGTAGCGATGAGTGCAGTGGTGTATATTCGCACCAAAACCATTAACGATTCGACATCAACAGTACTGGCATGCGCGAAGACTAAGGTAGCACCACTCAAGCGCATGACCATCCCTCGTCTAGAGCTCACAGCAGCTCTTCTACTGACTCAGCTAGTGGCATCAACGAAGAAAATGCTCCAACTCGACTAAGTAGACACTCATCTCTGGTCTGATTCTTCAGTAGCACTAGCTCGGATCAGGAGCCACGCATCAAGATGGAAGGACTTCGTCCACAACAGGGTCGTCAAGATCCAGGAAACTCTCCCGAATGCTACCTGGAGACATGTCAGTGGAAAGGAGAATCCAGCTGATTGTGCCTCCAGAGGCATATCACCGAGCCAGCTAGCAGATCATCAACTGTGGTGGTCAGGACCTGAGTGGATTAATCACGATCCTGAAGAATGGCCACAATCATCAATCGACGCCCCAGCCATGGACATCCCAGAAGTGGCCAGAGAAGCAAAACCGGCACCAGCACATCCAGTTGCAATTAAAATCAACGAAATTGCAGAGCTACTCAACAGATATCAGATGATGGCTAAATTGCTAGCCGTAACAGCTACGGTCAACAGAGCTATCGACAGATTCAGGAGGCAGCCAACGCCCCCGGGACCTGTCTTGACAACCAGAGAACTCAACGACGCGAGATTATTTTGGGTAAAGATAACTCAACATCAATACTTTGGGCCAGCCATTCGAGCNCAGAGGTCGTTACGTTGACGACATTTACGGCGGTGCAGAGACGGAAGACGGTCTCAAGGAGATCGCAACGCAACTACAAGGGCTTTGCCATGCAGGAGGCTTCTCTCTACAGAAGTGGAGCAGCAATTGTTCAGAGGCTCTGCATGAGTTAGGCCTATCAACTGAAGAAGAATTTATCCAGTTCGAGAAGTCAGTCACCAAGGTACTTGGATTATGTTGGCATCAATCCACCGACACATTCCGGTACAAATCAAAGGATTTCAATACGTCGACAATCACCAAGNACCACACTAGTCATCGAAGAAGCTCACCGCAAAATACTACACGGAGGAACTCAACTCACCTTGGCCTACACACGTCAAAANAACTAGCCAAGCTGACACCCACACTAGACAACGAAAGGATCATGAGACTTAGGGGACGCCTCAAGAACTCGCAATTAAATCCAGACGAAATTCACCCAATAATCTGGCCTCGCCAGTCACGCCTTNTTGGAGATTGAAACTAAAATGGGATGATCCTCTTCCAGATGATTATGTTCAACGCTGGAAGACATTCCGAGAAAATCTCAACGATNACACGGAGGAACTCAACTCACCTTGGCCTACACACGTCAAAAGTACTGGATAATCGGCGGCAGAGGCACAGTTAGAGCATATATTCAACGCTGTGCCATCTGCACTAGACACCGAGGAAAACAGGCCCAGCAGNGCTTCAACGGTAGCGATGAGTGCAGTGGTGTATATTCGCACCAAAACCATTAACGATTCGACATCAACAGTACTGGCATGCGCGAAGACTAAGGTAGCACCACTCAAGCGCATGACCATCCCTCGTCTAGAGCTCACAGCAGCTCTTCTACTGACTCAGCTAGTGGCATCAACGAAGAAAATGCTCCAACTCGACTAAGTAGACACTCATCTCTGGTCTGATTCTTCAGTAGCACTAGCTCGGATCAGGAGCCACGCATCAAGATGGAAGGACTTCGTCCACAACAGGGTCGTCAAGATCCAGGAAACTCTCCCGAATGCTACCTGGAGACATGTCAGTGGAAAGGAGAATCCAGCTGATTGTGCCTCCAGAGGCATATCACCGAGCCAGCTAGCAGATCATCAACTGTGGTGGTCAGGACCTGAGTGGATTAATCACGATCCTGAAGAATGGCCACAATCATCAATCGACGCCCCAGCCATGGACATCCCAGAAGTGGCCAGAGAAGCAAAACCGGCACCAGCACATCCAGTTGCAATTAAAATCAACGAAATTGCAGAGCTACTCAACAGATATCAGATGATGGCTAAATTGCTAGCCGTAACAGCTACGGTCAACAGAGCTATCGACAGATTCAGGAGGCAGCCAACGCCCCCGGGACCTGTCTTGACAACCAGAGAACTCAACGACGCGAGATTATTTTGGGTAAAGATAACTCAACATCAATACTTTGGGCCAGCCATTCGAGCACTCCAGAGAAATCACCAACTACCGAGAAATCATCAACTAGCCAAGCTGACACCCACACTAGACAACGAAAGGATCATGAGACTTAGGGGACGCCTCAAGAACTCGCAATTAAATCCAGACGAAATTCACCCAATAATCTGGCCTCGCCAGTCACGCCTTACCACACTAGTCATCGAAGAAGCTCACCGCAAAATACTACACGGAGGAACTCAACTCACCTTGGCCTACACACGTCAAAAGTACTGGATAATCGGCGGCAGAGGCACAGTTAGAGCATATATTCAACGCTGTGCCATCTGCACTAGACACCGAGGAAAACAGGCCCAGCAGCAGATGGGTCAACTACCAGCAACGAGAATCTCACCAGCAAGAGCATTTCTCCACACAGGGGTGGACTATGTAGGACCATTCGCCATCCTCAAATGGAGACCAACGAATGCACAACCAGGATCAGTGCACAATGCAGTTATTGTGTA
>NW_021680603.1:302443-319441 GCF_001412515.2 Diachasma alloeum | reverse complement strand
TGGTGCTGATGATCGACGAAAATTATCCACCAGCACAATGGCCAATCGGACGAGTCATTGCGACACGCCCAGGAGCAGATGGGCTAACGAGAGTCGCAACTATAAGAATCGCAAAAGCAGAAGTACCAAGGCAGGCAGATGGATCACCAATCATAGAAAACATCAAAACAATAAACACAGAGCTTGACAGACCAATCACCAAGCTTTGCCTACTGCCATCAGATCCACCACCTCCAGAGCAACCTCCAGACGATGATGCAAAAGAAGCTCAACAGGACTAGAATCACCATTAGTTTATCATCCCTGATGATGAATTGTCCCCGGGCTGTTCGAAATACAGCCTAAATCTCCATATTAGTCACGGTCGACTAACTCGGCCATCTCCGAAAATCTCCGTGAACTTTCGGGTCAACGGACACAGGTCAGTGCGGCACCCGGAAGAGTCAGTCAGTAGTGTTATAGTATTGCTAGGATAATGAGCTGGCGTATTCAGTCAATCAGTATTCTAAATTTAATATCTTTGTTCAGTACATCAACTTGTTGATTAAGTTCAGTATAATTTCAGTGACTCAACGAGATAAAGGTGAAAAGATAATTATCAGTAAAAATTAGACATTCAACAGTAAATATACCAAAGAGTGTAAAATTAAGTGACAAGTGGTTCGATCCCACGGAAATATATTGAGATTTTTTATAAACTGCCTAACATAATTTTCCCAACATCTGCCTCCACATTTTCATCCCACATCCACCCTAACCCTAGACATTCACCAAACAAGGTCTTNTAAATATACCAAAGAGTGTAAAATTAAGTGACAAGTGGTTCGATCCCACGGAAATATATTGAGATTTTTTATAAACTGCCTAACATAATTTTCCCAACATCTGCCTCCACATTTTCATCCCACATCCACCCTAACCCTAGACATTCACCAAACAAGGTCTTTACAAAAATTTCGCAATCTCATCCAGATTCCAAGATATTCGTCAAACAAAATCATTCATCATAAAAGATATTTTCATTACAATATTCAAATATTAAAATTCAGTAACGACGTCATGAACGAGCATAAGTTTAATTCCAGACTGTGTTTTTGATGGATATCTCCAAATCTAATGAAGATTATTCATTAAAAACTCAGCCTGGGGTTGAACTTACGCTCATTAATCACTTCTCTACTGAATTTCAATATCTAAATGGTGTAATGAAAATATCTTTAATGATTTTATTAGCAGAAGTCTTGGAAGCTTGGAGGTTATGTTTACTATCTAGGTGGAAAAACAGGATGAGTTGATGGTCATTAGAGATCAGTTTTTGGAGAATATCTCAGAATATGGACCAGATGGCGTAATTTTTGATATGGCATTTTTTGTAGAATGAAATGAGATCTACAAAAAATATCTGTTCGAAATACAGCCTAAATCTCCATATTGGTCACGGTCGACTAACTCGGCCATCTCCGAAAATCTCCGTGAACTTTCGGGTCAACGGACACAGGTCAGCGCGGCACCCGGAAGAGTCAGTAGTCAGTAGTGTTAACGTATCGTTCCGATAATGAGCTAGTGTATTCAGTCAATCAGTATTCTAAAGTTAATATTTTTGTTCAGTACATCAACTTGTTGATTAAGTTCAGTATAATTTCAGTGACGCAACGAGATAAAGTGAAAAGACAATTATCAGTGAAAATTAGACATTCAACATTAATTATACCAAAGAGTGTAAGGCAATAGTGACAAGTGGTTCCATCCCACGAAAATATATTGAAATTTTTATTAAACGCCTACCATAATTTTCCCAACATCTCCCTCCACATTTTCATCCCACATCCACCCTAACTCCAGTTCCTCACCAAACAATATCTTAACAAAAATTTCATTATCTCGTGTCGATTCAGAGATTATTCATCAAAAACTAATTTCCAATCGAATCAACTCATCCTGATACACGATTTCACACTGAACTTCACTCTTAAATTATTAATCCCCACAGTTATTTATTTCATTTTATCAATTTAAGACCGATATTTTATTTTTTTACGATTTTTCGGAAATAATTCACGCAATTTTCCCTTTCACATTCTAACAAACAAACCTCAAAAATCATGGTCGAATACAAAGTGAATTCCCCCCCTAAAAACATGTCCAATAAACGAAGCAGATGACCGAATCTACTCCCAATATTAACGCGGATAATTTAATACATTACTTAATATATAGAAACTTACCAGATTGTCGTCATCCTGGGCAAATGCCGGAGCTGGGTTGTTGGCGTCGTTGTCGGCCATGTTGATGGGTTGAAACCACTGAACTATAGGTATACTGAATATAGGTGGTGCTGAACAAGGATAGGTTGGGACCGGTTTTGTTTCTCTCTCTGGCTAAAAGTATACAGCTTGCCTCTCACATGCGCAGTCTAGGTACTATACTATGTCTATGCCAACACTTCACTGCAGGAGATTAATGTATAGTCTTGCGTAGGGTCGCTAGATCACCGTCATATTAACTAGCCAATGGCCAATCACGATATCGCATGATCGAGATATAGTATAATTCAACGACGATTGCACCCGTGTATTACACTACACTGTTGGCAATCACTGAACGCGAAAAATGAGAATTCGAGTCGCGCTGCTAACTCAGTGGCTCAAGTGTAACCCGTTAGTTATTGGAGATAATCGAAACGCGAGAAATGTGCATGATAGCTCGTTGCTATGTGCATATCTTCGTTAATATTCAACTAATTAAACCGATAATTGCATCAGTGGAAAGCTGATATGCGATTTATATGATGTAACTAAGACCAGTTTTTGTCTAAATGATGGCGTAAATTTATTCATAAAAAAAATGGATTGGAGGTAGTGGAAGGGGAAGTTGTGTGGTGTATATACTTGGTAGCTCTCGGTTGGAGTTGTATAAAACGTGTACTTTTCCGATACGCTACCGCGTATCTCGATAGCGGGAGTCCCTCAGGGTTCTGTACTTGAGCCAATATTATTTTTAATATATATCAATAAAATTGTGAAAGGGAACAGGAGTAACTATAAAATTCGTCTATTTGCTGATGATATGTAGTTATATGTATGGGGTGAAAGCTCGGACTATGTGGAGAAGAAATTGAATGAGCAACTTCATGTACTTGAAGATTATTTTGGAAGTAACAAATTGAAAATAAATGCGCCCAAAAACTAAATTTATGATCATAAAACATAAGAGACAAAATCTTGGAAGGAAAGTGAGCGTCAAGTGTAAAGACGGATTGGAATTAGAAAGAGTAGATGAAATGAAATATCTAGGGATTATAATAGACATAAATCTGACGTTCAAAGCATGTCAGGAGTACTTACTGAAGGGAATAGGCAAAAAAATAGGAGTATTGAGCAGAATTGGAAATTTTTTAAGTCTGATGGCCAGAAATGTAATATACAAGAGCATAATAGCTCCACACTTCGAATATTGTATTACAATAATATATTCAATGAATGAAACGAGCATGAAGTCATTGCAGAAATTACAGAATAGAGCAATGCGTAGCATTTTACACCGCAACCGTAGAACCACAGTCACTGACATGCTTGACGCCCTGGGTTTCTTGTGTTATATCCAATATTTTATTTCAGTACATTCTAAATTATTCACTCCGAACACCGAGTGAATGCCTCGTCAGCACACAGTGCTGCACCACACACATTCCGACACGATCAATGACCGATTGCGCGACTACTCTCCAAAAAAAAATTGGATTTAAAACAAAATTTCACAACTCCCTCGACGTGGCCACGGGGCGAAATTGCCACGAAGACCTCGCCAGTCGTTAGCTAAAATTCGGAGATATCGGACCCAGCGGAAGTAGTTTACGGAATCGTTCGGGCAGTATCCAACTCCGGTAGTAATTCGAATAGAAATTTCAGGACTACATAACCGGTGACCTCCCCTTTTGAAATTTGGTCGGGATAAGTGATCGTTGGTGCTGTTCAGAGGACTGACCACCCTAAAATCGAGAGTAGTAACTTTTCACACGCATAAAGGGACAATTAAAATTAATAATAGTGCTAACGTGCTCAGACTCAAAACTTGTCAAAATTTTCACTGAAATAGCGAGGAGAAGTTTATCTCAGTGCATAAGTATTCACTATAGACCGTGACGAAAGTGTGAGAAAAGAACGGAAACTCACAAATAAACATTTTTAGACTTAAAACTAGACTAAGTGCGTGGGATAAGACAAAGTGAAAATTCGGATTAACCATTGTATCGAGTGCGTACCTTTGTCTACAAACCTATTTTAAATAAGAGATTTTCTAGGGGAGATTTTCAAAATTGATAGAAAGATAATCGAGTCTCATGTAAATTAGGAATACGATTTTATTGGGAATTATATTTGGAAATTAATAGAAACAAATCGGGTCTTCTGGTCATTTCGAGATCCCTCCCTCCCTTCCTATTTATCCTATTTCTGAATGAAAGTAGAGATTACTAGTTAAAATTGAAGGCCAAAGGTAAGAGTACCAGATATTACGAGCGTCGTCCATCCAATAAAAACTAAGACAAAATAAGTATAAAAAGAAAAGCAAATCTTGGATAATTTTCGCAATCATCTGGAATCTAAAAAAAAAATTAATAAAAATTTTAACCGTTGTTTATGAAAATAAAATAAATTCACACCAAAATTGTTCAGCTCATAAAGCTTCAATATATTCATTACTTCTCAAAAACATAAATTACATAAAATGGCAAACCACATTGACATTTCCTTTTTGGGCGAGACCACTGCAAACACTCCATGTAAAAGCCTCGAGGACTACACCAGATCCCGTGATATGGGATTTCATCTCCCAATATTCACAGGGGGCCCAGATGGCGTGTCTCTCGAAAAGTTCGAATACGCAGGACGGTCTCAGATGCCCACTATTCCACCAGATAACGAAAGAAAGAAAATATTCCTCTATGAAATCCTCTCCCATTTGGAACCTCCTGCCTCCCTGACGGTCGCGGACAGGCCAATTAATACCCCTGACGAAATACTCGAAATTCTCGCCAAAAGATTTGGACCCTCAAATAACCTAGATCATTATCTCTCGAAAGCTCGTACCGCGCTAAAATCCTCATTAGAACCCCTAGAAGGTTTCTTAGAAAGATTGGCAGTACTGGTACATCACGGGTCCAAGGCAGTAGACCGAGAAGCCAAGGATGAGCATAAGCCAGCTTTCAAGGAGTTCTTGAACCAACAAGCCCTCACTAGGTTCAAAGAGTACTGCCCACCTCACGTTAACGAGGTTCTCAATAACAAGGGAACTAAGACCATTATAAGGACGCCCTTACCCTTTTTCGAGAAGGGAAATATCGACAGGCGGATAAGAGACCAACACCAGAGTTCTCCGGAATGGTCAAATACATCAGCCAGTATCCCACGCTGGATACTTTCCCCACAGGAGCGACGCACTATGGACCTCCCCTCAGTAATCCAACCTCAACTTATCAAGGTGCATACGACCCCAGAGGATCGACAGATGCACTCCCACCATAGATACCCAAACGGACATCTACAGGGACCACCGAATGCCTATCGTCGAAACCACCTTCAGACTCACGGGAAACCTCATGAGTATCACAACTCGCACCAGTCTCTTCTAGAGGCTTCAGCACGGGAATTTTCTTCACCACCACCGCTTCCTACATCGCCACCTGCCTTCACTTCAAGAACACCGCAATATGTTTTCCCAGAAACCAGCAACGTTGTGGCAATGGGCGGAGCTTATTCCCCCCAGTTCGAGTACCCCTGGGAAGGAGTCAACCAGCCTGATATGAGCCTGCACCCTACAGGGTCTTCCATAGCAGTACCATCCACACTTGATCCACAGTTACCAATAATGGTTGCTAATGCGCCCACCACAGTGACTCCCACATCATCCACATCCTCTCAAGATCTTATAAATGAGATGAGAAAACTCTTCAAGGACCTCACCATAGAAATCAAGAAAACCGCTCGCGGTTCCCCATCCAGTCGACCCCAATCGAGGGACAACTCTAGGGAGAGAGGGAACCACAACCAGGGAAAAGGACTTCTCCTACACAACAACAACGGAATGCCCACCGTACCTGCTATCAACTCCAATGTAAGCGTGACCGCCAAGGATTTAAACGAGTTTCTGGCCCGCCGAGCGAGTGCATCGACGGCCAACCAGAACCGACACTCACACCACTCCTTGAACAGCGGCCACCTGAGACAATAAGGACGGTGTTCTGCACAATTGGCGGGGGCCCCCGAGTCATCTTCAAGGGACCTTTCCTCAACACCATCAGGGTTAACGCCTTATTGGACACTAGAGCCTCAGTGAATCTGATCTCACTGAGTTGTCTCCACGACGATGGGCATGTGAATCACACTCAGCGATCAAGATTGTGGGATTATCTTACCATACCTCAGACTCCCTGGGAACAGTAAACCGGCCCTTCGCTGACAACATTCATGTTACCTTCCATGTCATTCCGCACCAAGTTGGATCTTACTCAGTTCTCATTGGAGATGATTTCCTGGACAGAACGAATGCTTTTATATTCTTCGATGATCACACAGTCACCCTGAGTACGTCGCCTCTCGCAACCATCCATTTCTACATGGCACCTTGCCTGGAGAGGTTAATAAAAAGACGGGTAGCCCTTAGCGGGGGCGGACCAAGGGTGAACCTCAAAGTAAAACAGTTAACGAAGGGTAAACATAAATTCCTCATTGATACCGGATCTGACATCAACCTGATAGAATCAAAATATATTCCGAAAGATACCAAACTACTCCCTCACACCGTTCCTGAATAGATTGGTATCAATGACAAAGGACTCCCCACGGTGGGAGTCATTCCGTTGAAGATCTTGCGAGTCAGAGTACCTTTTCACGTTATAGACCAGCCGTTACCTGTACCAGCAGCAGGAATTCTTTGGTTAGAATTTCTTGTGACAGCAAAAGCAAATATCAGATATCTCCAGCGCAACATCAGCACCTCGGCTAGGCCCCATCTGCCAGTGAATTGGTACGAAGAACCCATGGACAACAAACCACTCACTGTCCCATCTAGGACAAGGATGGTCGTCAGCATACCCATCAAGGAAACTGATTTGAAATAGGGTTATTTGCCACAGATACCCACAGAAGAGGGAGTTTACCTAGGAGAGAGTTTAGTTCGCGTCGAAAATGGACGGGCAACTGTAATGGTCATCAACACCCAAGATCTACCAGTGAAGCTCCAGGTATCCCCACAAGAAATAGAGCCTTTCGATAATGCACCTGAACTGAAGAGCAACGTCGAATATTGCCTGTATGGATCGACACTACCTGAGGAACATACAGGCAGAGCAACAGAAGTCCTCAAGAACCTCCCAGAACAGGAGTTGAAAACATTCGAAAAAAAAGAGGTTAACCGCCTTATTCAAGACTTTCATGATGTTTTTCACCTTCCTGGGGATCAGCTAGGTCGAGCAAAGAACTTCACCTGCAAGATCAGACCAACAGACGACCAAATTGTTCATAAGCGACAATACAAATACCCTCCTCAACACCGAGAGGAAATCAATAAACAAATCGATGCTCTCCTAGAGCAAGGAATAATTCGACATTCAGAGTCGCCTTACAACTCACCACTCTGGATAGTCCCAAAGAAGGCAGACTCCAAGGGAAGAAAACGATGGAGAATGGTGATCGATTTTCGAGACCTCAACAAGAAGACAATTGGAGATGCGTACCCGTTACCTGATATCACCAAAATTCTCTCACAACTAGGAGGAACCCAATACTTCAGTGTCTTTGATCTGGCTAGTGGGTTCCATCAGATCCCCATGGACCAATCTGACCGAGAGAAGACTGCTTTCACCGGCCCTAACAGCCATTACGAGTACGAGAGGATGCCATTCGGTTTGCAGAACTCCCCACCCGTCTTCCAGAGGATGATGGACCAGATCCTCTCCGGCCTCAATGGGACAGACTTGTACATCTACCTAGACGACATCGTTGTATACTCCAAACCCCTTGAAGAACATACAGAATGACTCCGTCATCTTTTTCAATGCCTAAGGGAAAATGGCCTTACCCTCCAACCGGATAAATGCAAATTCTTCATGAAAGAAGTTGCTTATCTGGGATACGTCATCGATGAAAGTGGAGTGCACCCTGATTCGAGCAAAATAAAGGCACTGACGGAAATGCCTACCGCATTGAATCAACACGGAATCAGAAGATTCTTGAGGTTGAGCAATTACTATCGAAGGTTCGTGAAAGACTACGCGGATCTAGCACAACCATTAAACCTACTAGTCCGCAACAATGAAAAATTTCGATGGGGCCCAGAACAACAAGAGGCTCTCCAACTGCTAAAACTATCAATCTCCAAAGACTCCCTCCTGTACCACCTGGACATGAAGGAACCGTTCATCGTGACAGCCTCCAGCAGTGAAATTGGACTCGGGGCAATTCTGAGTCAACAGGATGAGGAAGGCGATGAACACCACATCCTCTATGCGTCCAGAACCCTGAAGGAGTACGAAACTCGCTATTCACCCTCAGAGAAAGACTGTTTAGCTGTGTTCTGTGCTCTAGAACAATTCAAGCCCTACATTTACGGGGTCCCTTTCACTCTAGTCACGAATAGCCCTGCAATAAATTAGCTGAGAGACTCCGCTAACCCCACAACTCGCCAGGTCAAGTGGAAGACATGGCTGAATGATTTCACCTTCGAGGTGAAAATCAAGAAGCTCAAGAAGGACCTGCTAGCCGACGCCTTTTCCGAGAACCCTCTGGAAGAAGGGAACCCGGATGCTACGGTACTGAGGGTCATTTGTCTACCCATCAACCCGACACCAACGTCTATTCTGAAAAATCCGCCGACGAGAAATCCGGATCCAAACCGACGAGCTAGAATTCAATTTCAGCCTACTGTTCGAGAAATTCCCTCAAGTTCCACAGTCGGAGAAAGGCTGGCACTACGCAGAGCTTCCGAAACCCCGAGTGGGAGAAAACCAATCTCTAACCGTGAGGCTAGACCTTATCGAGCTCGTAACACAACTAAAACATCAGTTACTAGCCCAGCACGCGCGACACCTAGTAAAACCGCAGACGACTCGCCGGCAGGGGACGATGAATCATCACCGACGCCATCGGGACCGATAGAAACGCTTATCTCACCAACCATAGATCCCCCAGAAGATCCATGGAAACCACCAGAAAAATCCTCCTTTTCTGACACCGCCTCTGCCTCTGCAGATTTAGAGATCACTTTGGAAGAAGAGATACTGCTCGAGGATGATGTTTTTGAATCTACAAGCAATGACGAAATAGAGTCGCCACGCGATTCAATTGTTGAAGCTGAACCTCTGTTGGAACCAGGCGATGAAGACATTGACGAGAAGAACGACGGAGTATTCCAACCACCCCATCACCAAAGAGCCTTACAACAGCTTGAAAGGTCTCTAGAGCAGATAGAAGAGATGGAAACCGAAACATTAAAATCTCCTGACCCCCTACCTGAACTACCTCACCCCATGCACGCCCTGAAGAAAATTAGTCTGGGATGCGAATTTAGAATCCAAATGAATGATTCTTTCAAAGCGTTCGAAGATAAGAGGACACTCAAAGAACACGAATTCAGTTCCCAGTCACCATCTAACCAAATGTCCTCACCGCCTCAAAAAGAAACAAGTACCAATCCCTTCGGAACCCCCAAGAAACGCGAAGAGAGAGAGAGACTCACCATTCTATAGTGGCTGGTCCACAAAACACCAGAGAATCCATGATGCCTTCCGTCAACACGTCACAACTCCCTCTCGCAGGTTCCTGCCCCATGAGAATCCCGCCATATTTTAACGATGGTCGAGAAGAACCAACTCTCCTACCGCCAGCACTATTGCCGGACCTGAAGGAAGATAACATCTTAACCTCGGAGAACACGGAAGAAAATCACTCCTTCCCCATCTCCCCTCAAATATCGGGGGCCGAGAATTCCAACAATTCGCTCCTCGCTATACCACCAATCGAGAGAAGGACAACAACAACCACTCCAGTTCCTGACAGTTTTCCGGAAGATGAAATAATCGAAAACGACTTCCTCATCCCCCAGAATGACCTCTACCACTCACCAACAAACATCCGAGAAACTAGGGATAGCCTCACCTTCGTGAGAGGAAACATCGTCCATTTCCTCGCTGCCGATGCCGAGCCCACCAGACAGGTGACGAAATTACTACGTGATTTAAACCTGATCGATCTCGAACACATCAAGGAAATGAAACCACAACTGGGTCAGATAATTGTGACAAAATGCGGGAAGTTTTGGGCGTTCACCATGCTTGTAAAATGCTGGCATTTCGAAGGAGTAAGGAATCAGGTCCTCAAGTTGTGCCTGAAAAATTTAAGGGAAGCGCTCAAGAAATATAGAGTTCTCGAATTGAAAATGGCTGAAAAGGCATATGAACTGGATGACCATATACGCATCAGATTCTTCCTAGAGAAAGAATTCGCAGAACATCCAGCTCAAATCACCCTCTGTCATGGCTCCATCAACATGCCACCGCCTGCCCTCCGTCCAGAGATCATTAAAGAGTGCCATGCCACCCTTCCTGGTGGCCACAAAGGCATCACCAAAACTTTCCAACGGATCCGGGAATGATTCTACTGGCCGGGGATGAAAGAAGAAATCAACCAGTATATCAAGAAATGTCGGACGTGTCAACCCGAAAAGATCCAGCGAGTAAAAATCAGACAACCCATGCAGATAACCGACACTCCGAATGAACCCTTGGAGAAAATCTCTATCGACACAGTAGGACCTTTCCCCCCCACGTCACCAGGGAACATCCACATCTTGACAATTCAAGACAACCTGTCAAAATATTGTGTGACCGTCCCTCTAAAAGACATAAAAGCTAACTCCATCGCCCATGCAATAGCCACCCACTATGTCTGCCGTTATGGTTGCCCGAGAGTAATTCTGTCAGACCGGGGGACAAGTTTTCTGAACAAACTATTCAAACAACTTAGCCAACTCTTCCGGTTCCATCACGTGACAATATCAGGGTATCGACCGGAATCGAATGGTGCCCTTGAGCGAAGCCATCACGCCCTCGTCGAGTACCTAAAGGCTTTCACCGAAGAGTTTGGAAACTAATGGGATAAGTTGCTCCCCTATGCTATGCTCTCCTACAACACCAGTGTCCATTCAGCCACCAATTTCACACCTTTCGAGATCCTGCATGGACAACGGGGAAGACTCCCCTCCAACATCCATGAGGAAGACAGAATAGATTCTTAAAGTGATTGTATGACGCAACTCATCATCAAACTTGACAAAATCCGTAATATTGCCAGAGAAAATTTGGTGAATGCCAAAATTCATTCTAAGGAGCTGTACGACCGAAAGATCCATCCCCTCGAGCTGAAAATTGGTCAATTCGCTTACGTAGAAAAAGAGCCAAAAAAGGGTAAACTGGACCAAGCTTACACTGGTCCTTATGAGATCATAGATATAACCGAAAGAGGAAATATTCGCCTGGAAACAGACGAAGGTAAACACTTTACTAAAGATCCAAATAAACTAAAACTATGTCAAGAAGACCTGGAGGACACCCCTGATGAACCAATACTCCCATCCAATTGGAAAATCACCTGACAAATCTCATCAATTGTCCTCCCAGGGAACCCAATCCAATGCAGAAGACATCAGAACGCTGAACTACCATCTATGTTGATGGTTCCTGCTCCTTCAACGGTGCGATCAACGCCATCGGGGGAGTAGGAATTTTCTTCGCAGACAACCATCCCCTAAATACCGCTAAAACCCTCGACAATGGTGGATGAGTGACCAACATCATAGTAGAGACAGCTGCAGCCATCAAGGCCTGCAAGATCTGCCTCCGTCACGACATCCGAACGATAAGAATTATCACAGATTCAAAATATCTTATCAGTTGCATGACAGAACACCTCCAAAAGTGGAAAAATAATGGATGGCTGAACGCCAAGTCCAAACCTGTCATCAACAGAGAATTACTACAACAACTAGATGCCCTGTCTACTGCGCTAGATGTCATCTTCGAGTATGTCCCAGGACACCAAGGAGTATATGGGAACGAAAGAGTCGATGAACTCGCAAAAATCGGTTCCAAAATCTATGCCGACCCCAACCCAGATGACCAGCACTGCTAATAAAATTTCTAACTGTAAGAAAAACCATCACTGATACCAATGACCTATATTTCCTGTTCCAGAAAAATGAGAATCCATAATACTGTCCTTCAAATACTCCTATGGTGGACCCCCAGAATCTTGGGACAGGAAATGAATGAAATCTACCAACTTCATCACGTGGAGCATAATCCTGGCCTACATTATGAATTACTAGATCAAGTCCGTCCCATCAGCAAAACCTGGAGAATGATGCTTACAGTACATCTCATAGGGCTCCTAATGGAAACACCACCTGGCACGGAGACCATTCAAAAATACCAACAAGAGTGCCAACAGCGGCAATCTGAAGAACTCTGCTCAGGAGCCCTCGGGTTACCAATTCTGAATGACTATGCAAAGGAACTGAAACACCTTCAGGAATATCTAAACGACACCTCACAGAGCCCTCAGATTAATGAACACCAGAGGAAAAACCGATCTCCTTGGCTGGGATTCATCGGTACAGCAGCCCGTAAAATCTTCGGCACGATGGACTACAATGATCACGAACATATCACCGAAGAGATCGACCGATTGTACGCAGACCAACGTCAGATCACGCACTTGATAGGTAACTCAACCCACCTCATTCAAGCCGAGATCAATTCAGTTAAAAGGGACTACCAGAAAAACTCCGAGAGCATCCGACGAGCAGAAGAACAGCTGGGAACATTCTTCAAAACTGCTGCCGAACAAGCAATCCAGATATCTCAAGTCCAGTACTTGGAACAATTAGCGAATGTCGCTCTCACGGCGGAATACGCCGCCCGAAAACACCTTGAAACTACACATAGAGTAGTCCAGGCCATAGAGGACGCCAAGCATAGGAAAATCAACCCCTACCTCATCAACAGCCGACAGATGCAAGCAATCTTCGGAGAAATAGAGAAATTAGTCACCGATAGTCTCTTCCCTATTTCCACGAAGAAACTGGACCTAGCCATTCTAAGCCAAATAACGCACATACAAACGGCGTACAACAAGGGTAGATTCATAATCGAGATGAAAATCCCTCTACTATCAAGGGAATATCTTAGTCTCTACAAGACGATCCCCACCAAAGTCTCTCAATGAGTACAAGGGGAAAGAACAATTGCAGCCTACGTTGTACCAAGGCAAAAATATATAATGAATTCCAAATTCACCAATCGATACACCTTAGTCGATGAAGAATATCTCCGATCCTGCATAACACTGGAAAACTGCTTAGCATGCCCGAAAGGACTCCCCATGAAGAAATTCACTGAAAAACCCTCCTGTGAACGTCAACTATTAGCAAATGCAGAACTTCATATAAGCGCCGATGTCTACAAGAACTGCAAAATCCGCTTAACGAACGATTTAGAGACACAATGGACCACATTGGATACCAGCGAGGGATGGTTGTACTCCACCATCAAACCCGAGAAAATTGAAATTTCCTGCAACGACAAACAAATTCAAACCATAATGATTAACGGGACGGGGACACTGCACATCAACTCCAACTGCACCGCAGAGACCTCCACCGTAATACTGGAAGGGACAGGACAGGACTAGTCGAGTTCCACCTTCCTACAATCCACGGGATCCCGAAAACAATAAACATATTAGAAATGGCTCCAGTGTTTCAAGAAAAACCCGAAGTATTCCAGCCCTTAACCAAACTAGAGCATCACATACTGCCGCCCGAAGAAGACGACAATATGTTCAATAACAATATGCAACATACCATCGACGAAGCTAAAAAAATCGGCCTCCACCACCAAGAAGGATATCATCACCGGATCCTAACCATAGCAGATTGCAGCACTACAGCCATAACCACAATAGTCATCGTCATCAGCACTATCATCGCGTACAAGAGAAGTTTCAGCATTCTTAGCTTCGTCACATGCTGCTACCAAAAATTGGCCAAGCGCTCCAAACGTCAACCCTCGGTGCCCCAGACGAAACCCATCATCGAGCAAATCGGCAATAGCTCCATTGCAACGATTTCGACCCCTGAGGTGTATGAGCTCCCTGCTCTACCCGCACCACCGATTCCTGAGAAGAAGATTGTATGGAACCCCGAACTGCATACCGTGCCCAGAGCTCCCCAGAGTGCATCACAATCCGCTATCGTACTCACCTACCGATAAGTCAAAATCATAAGTAAATGACAAATTCCAACTCCCCACAGGTCGAACATTTAAAAAAAAAAATTAATAATAACGATAATAATTTTTGAAACCGAAATAACCTCAGCAAATAGGAACAAGCGCCGAACAGATGATGATAATAACCTCAAACAGCCATACACTCAGATACAAATTCATTCTGTGAACAATTCCATATCATTCAAATGTTCGACTTCGGAAAATCTCCAAAATAGATCAAATAACTTTAATATAAATAATTTAAGCTAGCCAACAACGTTAATCTACTAGACAAAGCCTACAGGTTATCAACTCGTTACCAACAAAACCATTCCGTAAAACTGAACACACTCATCTATTGATAACACAAAAAGAACTAAAAATGATTAAAATAACGATACAACCTTCAGTGGCGAAACCCAGAAAACAATTTTTTTTAACGAAACGCGTTCATTCCCAGTAAACAATCCAGACATCGTAACACGTGACACGGTTAGACAACCTCGGGAAGCCGCCATCTTGATCCAACAACACCCAATCGATGCAACAGCCCGCTCAGTAGAATACTGCACCAGCTCCATCTGAATGGAAACCTGGGAACTTCACACTACCACCAATATAAAATAAATCGCGACAATTTAAAACAAAACAACTGATTAATCGAAACACTACTTACGTGCTCAATACAAAAAGTATGCACCTGGCAAATAAATAGTATCACTAGGTCAATCGAATACCCAGTACTAACAACGACGTAAACAATTTACCGGAAAATTGCAGAATCAGCGAAAATGGAACGGGAATGAATTCAATCAGAAATTAAATTTTTCTTTTCGACTAATTTCTCGGATCTGATTTACAACAAACATTTCTAAATAACAGCTCCGAGCGGGGGATGTTACATCCTAAATTTTATTTCAGTACATTCGAAATTATTCACTCCGAACACCGAGTGAATGCCTCGTCAGCACACAGTGCTGCACCACACACATTCCGACACGATCAATGACCGATTTCGCGACTACTCCCCAAAGAAAAATTGCATTTAAAACAAAATTTTACAACTCCCTCTACGTGGCCACGGAGCAAAATTACCACGAAGACCCCGCCCGCCGTTAGCTAGAATTCGGAGATATCGGACCCAGCGGAAGTAGTTTACGGAATCGATCGGGCAGTATCCAACTCCGGTAGTGATGCAAATAGAAATTTCGGAAATACATAACCGGTGACCTCCCCTTTTGAAATTTGGTCGGGATAAGTGATCGTTGGTACTGTTCAGGGGACTGACCACCCTAAAATCGAGAGTAGTAACTTTTCACACGCATAAAGGGACAATTGAAATTAATACTAGTGCTAACGTGCTCAGACTCAAAACTTATCAAAATTTTCACTGAAATAGTGAGGGGAAGTTTATCTCAGTGCATAAGTATTCACTATAGACCGTGACAAAAGTGTGAGAAAAGAACGGAAACTCACAAATAAACATTTTTAGAGTTAAAACTAGACTAAGTGCGTGGGATAAGACAAAGTGAAAATTTGGATTAAGTATTGTATCGAGTGAGTACCTTTGTCTACAAAACTATTTTAAATAAGAGATTTTCTAGGGGAGATTTTTAAAATTGAAAGAAAGATAATCGAGTCTCATGTAAATTAGGTAGACGATTTTATTGGGAATTATATTTGGAAATTAATAGAAACATATCGGGTCTTCTGGTCATTTCGAGATCCCTCCCAGCCTTCCTACCTGAGTGGAAATTCTGTTCAGGTCTTGATCAGACACTGAGACATGTTAGGCATTAATTAAATATAATTTTTTTTCAGAGAAAAAATAAGTAACTTCCTAGCCGGGAATCGAATCCGGGATCTCCCAATGTCGCGTCGGGTGCTCTTACCATCTGAGCTACCAGGACACTTACGAATTTCACTCCCAAATTGACTCATACCCGAGTGGAAATTCTGTACAGGTCTTGATCAGACACTGATCAAGTCCGATCCGAAATTCTGATCAGGCGTGTTACGCCTCTGCCTTAGGTTTTTCCAGTAGGGTATTTATCCTATTTCTGAATAAAAGTAGAGATTACTAGTTAAAATTGAAGACCAAAGGTAAGAGTACCAGATATTACGAGCGTCGGCCATCCAATGAAAACTAAGACAAGATAAGTATGAAAAGAAAAGCATATCTTGGATAATTTTAGCAATCATCTGGAATCTAAAAAAAAAACTAGAAAAAATTTTAACCGTTGTCCAACGAAGCGGATAACGTCTCCGGACGTAACATTTGTCTGTAGACCAAAGAGTGAAAATCAATATGATAAAGTATGTAGGCAGTATGATCGAGAATGGAGAAATAGAGAGTGCTAATGATAGAAGTAGCGCTATGGTGACAAGACGAATGAATGAAATTAAATTGCCCAGGCTGAGAACAAAGTTCGCTCAGGATGATGTGATGTACAGAGGACAAAAATTGTATGGCGAATTACCGGCAAATGCAAAATGCGGGAGCAAACAATACAGGAAGCGCGAAGTAACATGGTTCATTAAGAAATTCCACAAGCCTGCGTATATATGAATTGCAGAATGGGAGATGAAGTGACGGATGCAGAAATGCAGCAATAATTATGTGATAAACTGAAATGTAGCTAAAGCAAAAGTCTCTCTCTCTCTCTCTCTCTCTCTCT
>NW_021680603.1:293513-295517 GCF_001412515.2 Diachasma alloeum | reverse complement strand
TCTCTCTCTCTCTCTCTCTCTCTCTCTCTCTCTCTCTCTCTCTCTCTCTCTCTCTCTCTCTCTCTCTCGAACTCGAACTCGAACTCGAACTCGAACTCGCCTGGAATTTCGTCGCATGGCTTAATGCCTATAAACGGGGTCGAATGTCCGCTAAAGATAAGATGCCGGTCCCTCGAGCAATGTCATTAAATAGATTAGAAGGGAGATATAGAATCGCAGAAGCTCTCCATCACTCACCTAGAGTGAATGTCAACGATCTTTCCACCCAACTTGGTATTCCTCATTCGACTGTGCATAGACTACTAACCGAAGATTTAGATCTGGTCAATAAATTGTCAACATGGATGGACCTCACATTCAACTGCCGATCAAAAAGAATTTCGATATGAAGCTGCACGTAGCAATTTGGTGTGCTATCGTCGTAAGAAAAATATAGTTTCTAGGCTCCTATGTGTAGATGAGAGTTGGGTTGAATTTTATACCCCTCTTCAAAAACATCAATCACGATCTTGGGTGGAACCAGGTAGGTCAGTGCCAAGATAACAACGTGCAGAACTTCACGAATGGAAGATACTGCTGATAGTTGCAATGGATATAAGACGGATCGCTTTTTGGACGACTTATACAGAAAATACCACTATGACATATGAATGTTATAAGGCGTTTTTGGAGGGCAATATTCCCAAATGGGCACAATTACATCACATAACAAGTCTCCTTATTCTACACGATACCGCCAGCCCACATAAAGCACGCATTTTTCAGTAGTTAATTGACAATGAAGGTTGGGTAGAACTTTTCCACCCACCATATTCTCCCGATGCGAAACCATGTGATTTCAATTGTTTTCGTTACGTGAAGCGGGAATTGTCAGGCACACGTTACAACAGCAAAGCGCAGTTAAATATTGAGTTGCATAGGATTATTTCCATTTCAAATGAAAATGGGACTCTACATGGTGTTCGAGAATTGCCAGTAGTCTGGGAGCGCGTCGTCAATAATGGAGGAGATTACTGAATAATATCATGAAAGTATCATTATATGTCGGTTATCGATTGTTAAGATATAGAAATTAAAACGTGTGACACCAGAAGTGGGATGACTTAATAATTTAAATGAAATATTTAATATTTAAGATCTTCGAAAAATCAAAGAACAATTTGAATTCATTCAATAATTGAAAGGAATTTCCGCTTAAAGGATTAAAATCCTGCGTAAATTGAAATAACTCACTGAAGCACAATATTTTAATAATTAAATCAAATGAAAATGATCGAAATAAAATCTGGGCTTGATCTAAATAATAGAACAATTAATACGTTTGATGGTATATTCGAAAGATAATTATATGTTGGGTTGAACGCAAAAATTATGATCATTATTGATCATCAAAATTTCATTAAATGCGGAGAAATCGACGTGAATGCAATGACATTTTTGGTAAAATAGTTTCTCTGAAAGAACACCCATTCGACTGAATTTAGAATGTGAAAATAATTTGAAGAAACCGCTTAAACATTTCAAAATGAAATGAATTGATGGAAAAATTTCAATGAGATGGAAATCCAACAAATAACAAAAAAAAATACTGTTGAATATTTCAAATCACTGTTGCTGCCATAATTCTTCAAAATAATTAACTATTCTACGAACTTCAAGATGGCCTCGGATGCTCTCTCCTCGTGAACATCTTCAGGAATGCCCTCGATATTTGCCCTCAGAATTGTCATCAATAGTTGCCCTCAGGATTTTATCTTCAGATGAAGATCTTCAGATAATATATTTCCTCTTTTCGATGATGATTTAAAAAAGTTGAGACAGGCCTTCTCTTTTATAGTAAATATGCGACTGTATTAATATAAATTTCACTGCAATAAGTTTTTTGACAATTAACAAGGTTTTCCCGACTTACCTCAAGGAGTGGAAGTTGGAAGACTCAAGAGTATAAAAATAAAAATTGACAGAGAGCGAGAGAGAGAGAGAGAGAGAGAGAGAGAGAGAGAG
>NW_021680603.1:288625-290313 GCF_001412515.2 Diachasma alloeum | reverse complement strand
GTCTGTATCACATGAGTTTATGGATTTTAATTCCTATGACTTACTTTCATGCATAGGAATCATTACCCATCTAAATTATTCGATCCAAACCTTAAAGACTATGCATCTCCTGCAGTGGTCGTTGCTGAAAATAACTTTCAAGTCGGGTGAGAATTAAATGAGAAATACAATTAGTAAATTCGACTCTGATCGCGCTTTATTCAATTTAGAATTTCGTTCGATTTACAGTGATGGACTCCGCGATCACTCAGATTTGATAGTCCAATTTAATTAATGGAATATTGAAATATGGTCTTAACGACAAAGGTTTCGTTAAGAGAGTTACCGCAAAATTACTAATTTTAGTTAAGAGGGAGAGAGGGAACGTCGTTACAATCGAGACTAATCGAGAAAGAGATGATTTCTACTGAAGGAAAAGTTAACGAATTTAGGATAGATTGTTTTTAGTGCGCTCACCCGTACAATCCTTGGGAATATTTGTTAAATTACGTGATTTTTAGGGTAGTAGCTGTTCCGATATTTTTCCAGGACGTAATCCCCAAATTTGCCAGTTGTTCCGTAGTATCCAATTTGTGGTCGAATATAACTTTTAATTAACTTTTAATTAGATTCACAGGTAAACAGTTCGAAGGTATTAATGCCGATAATGTTCAATTAAACTCCACTCCTTGAGTCCTTGCTCACGCCACATACACGAACCACGAAGATGTACGTGATTGTTCGAGAAAGCACTGTATAAAACCGAATCGGATCGCAAACTATTTGCTCGGTCTACCGGTCCAGAAGCCTCGCAATATATGAAGGGATGGATTGCAGCGTTGGCTAGTCCTTTGATTTCGAAGGCTATAATACAGGAGTCAAGCGGGGAAATGCTCGTTATGGCTCCTCGGGCGTGACTGATGATTCAAAGTTTTCTTAAAAACGCTTTGNAGAGAGAGAGAGAGAGAGAGAGAGAGAGAGAGAGAGTAAAAACTTATAAACCGTTACCTTTTTGTCGCAATAAAAATATATAGNAGGAGTCAAGCGGGGAAATGCTCGTTATGGCTCCTCGGGCGTGACTGATGATTCAAAGTTTTCTTAAAAACGCTTTGGTGTGTCCCGAAAATGCATCTCTTGGGCACACGTGCCTATAGGTGTGGGCTATGGATGTGGTGAGCCGACGTGGAATTTGCAGAATTGCAAAGTACGTCGGGTGAGCGACAGTAAAAACTCCATGAATTTAATAATTTGTTCTCACGAAACGTTATAAAATTGATGGAGGAATTTTGTATATAACATAAACAATCTGAAATAAAATGAGAAAGTTTATTTTTGTGGGTAGATTGATGAAATAATTTAAATATCGATTTTTTTCATCAANGCTACCTTAACTCTACTTCAGAGCTACCTTAAGTTCGGAGAACTACTTAAATTGGTTACCTATCGCGTGAATCGATTCCCTCAATTTTGAGAATAATACNAATCAATTACATATCTGACAAAATAGGGTTTCCGAAAGTTTAAACAATTTTACTTATTTATTAATAAACAGCGAATGCTTGACAAAATAATAATTTTGGGCAGAAAGTAATTTGAATGACGCTGAACATTCATGTTTTATTTTCAAATTTTTCTCAAGCAATTCAATTGACAAACTTGATGATTGCAAATAGCTGAATCTATAGTGTGGTTTGTATCAAACTGTAAAA
>NW_021680603.1:286773-288494 GCF_001412515.2 Diachasma alloeum | reverse complement strand
AGTTTAGTAATTTTGAGATTTTCCTACGTAAATTCGGTTAAGGATCAGGATATCACCGTGAAATATTTGGCCAAGGNATGATTGCAAATAGCTGAATCTATAGTGTGGTTTGTATCAAACTGTAAAACATACTTAAATATCGTTAATGGTTTCAAGTATAAAATCAGTGGAATCACAAAGGTCAATAGAGTGAGACGAAAAAAAGTGATCCTAAAGATCAAATAGAGGAGACGAGTGAAGTGAAAACAACTATAAAGTAAGGGAGACCAGAGCGATGAGAAGGGTTAAATGAATCCCAATTATCCCATTTTTTCAACTATTTCTCTTACGTTCGTCTCCAAGACCAATTTTTTTTATAAATATTACGCAGTGAAATCGCCAATACCCNCCAAAAAAGTTAGTTGGTACCCCACGGGAAAGGCGGCGTCCCGGTCGAATTGTCGGTAAATGTAAGTCGGGTGCGTGAATAACTCGGCAGTAGCAGTCCCGCTGTCATAGGGACAGGTTCGGAGGGGGACGTTTGTCCTCCTTGTACTCAATGTTTANGATCAAATAGAGGAGACGAGTGAAGTGAAAACAACTATAAAGTAAGGGAGACCAGAGCGATGAGAAGGGTTAAATGAATCCCAATTATCCCATTTTTTCAACTATTTCTCTTACGTTCGTCTCCAAGACCAATTTTTTTTATAAATATTACGCAGTGAAATCGCCAATACCCCCCATTTGATTTGGGGAAAATTGATTGTTATTTTACTTCAATTTTATCATTATGTTTATTTAATTTAGGGGGAGGGGTATCACACCGCTTTTTCAAGTATCACAAGTTTTTGATGAAAACTTTTGGCAATTTTTTGCAATCGCTTTTCTACACGGAGAGAAAATATAAGAATTTTTGTAGTGAAATTCTTAGAAAAATTCTGGTGCTGCCCCATAATCGGGGAACAAAATCTCGGGACTCATAAAATATATCGCATAGCCTACGAAAAGTTCTAGGAGAGCACATGAAAATTGTTGGGGACGAGCACATGAAAAATTGTAAGGCGAGCGCATTAATACGATAATACAGAAAATGCTGTTGTCGAAATTTCAAATAAGGTTATAAAAATAAAAGAGGTTCGAAACTTATTCCCTTGGGGATGGTTTCGCAATGACGCAATTTTTTCTAACCAAAAAATTTGTTTCCCCAATTTTTAAATGCTTTGGTTATGGAGAGGGGGGTGATGTCAATACGCATGCGCCTATAAGTTTCAAATCAATTTAAAAAAATAGAGTAGGTGCGGAAGGCGCNTTAAGGAATGAAACCAATGCTGTTCGATGGAAAATTAAATTCCCCATCCTCCAACCCCCGTTTCGTTCCTTAATCTCTGTAATGAAAAAATAAAAATTCCGACGAAAGTCGCGGCGCTATGAAAAACCTAATGGTTTCTCGGCGCAGTGACTCCCGACAACTCGCCCGCTAATTAAACAATCGTCTCTCCCCTCCTAATTAACATTAAGGAATGAAACCAACGCTGTTCGATGGAGAATTAAAATCCCCACCCAACAACTCCCGTTTCATCCCTTAATCTCTCTAATGAAAAAATTATAACTGCGACGAAAGTCATGGCGCTATGAAAATCTTAATGTTGTCTCGGCGCAGAGCGCTTCCCCATTAATTCGCCCGCTAATTAAAAAATCGTCTCTTTTCTCCTAATTAATATTAAGGAATGAAACCAATGTTG
>NW_021680603.1:273797-282578 GCF_001412515.2 Diachasma alloeum | reverse complement strand
ATTTTTTTATGCCATGGGAGGGGGCAGGAGGGAGGGGGTACCGGTACGCAGGTACCTAGAAGTTTCAAATGAATTTCAAACAAATTCAGCAGGCTCGAAAATTATTCTGAAGGCTATGAATTAGCGATAAAATCAAAGAAAGAAAATTGTTTTCCACGATTTTTACGTGCTTGGAGCCCGTGGGAGGGGAGTGGTACCAATTCGCATGTTCAATTAGAATTTTCAAACAAATTGTAGAAAAAATTGAGAAACTTCGGAAGTTATCCTCAGGGGTATAAATTAGCGATGACGCCATCTTTTTTTTTNATTTATTTTGAATTTTATGCGTATCTCCATTTTATTTTGAGTCGAGTCATTTTCCGGGAACTCGTGGAGTCTTCGAAACTATAAACAACAAAAATCGCCTTTAAAGGCCTACGAAAGCATTTGTTCTCAGTTGGTTTTTGGCTTCGACGAGAACAACAGAAATGAAAACGGTCGATTCGATGTTGTTTTCCGTGGTTTTCTCGATAACAANTTTTTACGTGCTTGGAGCCCGTGGGAGGGGAGTGGTACCAATTCGCATGTTCAATTAGAATTTTCAAACAAATTGTAGAAAAAATTGAGAAACTTCGGAAGTTNTTCGAAACTATAAACAACAAAAATCGCCTTTAAAGGCCTACGAAAGCATTTGTTCTCAGTTGGTTTTTGGCTTCGACGAGAACAACAGAAATGAAAACGGTCGATTCGATGTTGTTTTCCGTGGTTTTCTCGATAACAAAACGGTTTTTGCGGGCGTGTATGATTGTATTAATCTTCCCAATTAGTAAGTATAATAGTGTTTTACGTTGTAAGTACTCAGTGCATGGAAAGATTGACAACAGTGCAAGAAGATTTGTTTTATTGACAAAATAAGGGAAGGACGGGTGCATGGTNCCGATTAAGGTACACTGCGATGATGTTCAATACTTTAAATGGTTAGATCGTACCATTCTACACGGCTGGAAAATGGTAAACTTTTCTAAATTTTCAAAGACATCAATCAACGATTATTGCTATCGATGTCATCGTCAGACTCAGTGCNTAATTAAGTGCATGAATTGCATAACAATGCCGGTTAAGAATAAATGCGCTTACTCGGGGTGCAAGAATACTTCCACACAAAATAAGAATGTGACGTTCCATCGTGTTAGGTAAGTTTTTCTCAAGATTTAAATTGGTTATTGTGACATGACGGGATATTTGAAATTAAATGGTAATAATAGNCAATTGAATTCTATGCATTTATTATCGAACGATAGAACCAAAACTTTGCTACATACGTACAGATATACATACACAAGTACGGACGAGATCTAAAATAGCGTCTTTGGACTTTTTGGATCATACATGGGTCCACATTAAACACAATAAACCGAAACTTTAACATGAACAATTACAAAGCATCCATTCAGGAGCAATAAATAGTTGAAATTTTAAAAAATCTCTTGCCAAACTCAACATGATGCTTTTATGAATTTTTTCGTATTCTCATTATTTTTGGAGCTATTGAGATTTCAAATAATTATTGTGTGGCGCATGCATTTTCGTGTAAAATTTGCGATTGGGATATCGCGGAGAATATTCCAGCAACGGAAAACGTTCATAAATATGAATAGGTTTAGTTTGGCAAAATTAACATTTTTTATTCAAACTTTTTTGTCCCACCTTGAATAGTTTATGAGAAGACACGGTTTGAGGAAAAGATTTGTTGATAGATTTTTTTTCACCGTTTGGCGGCGAAACGATCTTCTAATTCGGATTCCACACACACCAGAAAACAGAACAATATTATGTGGCTCTATAATCCTCAAATTTAAAACCAAATATAATCATGCGTATGGGCTCTTTGCGGCGTCAGGTGCGCATGATTCTTATCATCTTCTCAGAAGATCGATCGTGTAGAGATTTATGGGTCTTTGTAATGTCTGTGTTTAACCTCAAGTGAATTCGCAAGGATCTGAGGTTCTTGTGAGGTGCGACTTCTTTCTAAAACAAAAAAAATGAAATTTGTTTCTGCCAATGTCCCTATCAATTATCATACCCCTAGAAGCAGTAGGGACTATGAACTCTTGCATACAGAGGCTAAATTATATGAAGCCTTCGTATTAATTACAGTTCAGAGGAATGGATCGATAACATGGGTGACGAGAATCTTCGCGGATTGGCTTCAGCTCAATTAGGAGAACGTCGCATCTGTTCGAATCATTTCCATGACTCGGATTTCATCCCTGTTGGTGTTAGTGGTAAAAAGCGGTTAAGGCCTAATGCAAAGCCCATACCGTTGATATTTAGTGTAGAAAATACCTCCCCAAGTCTTTCTCGTAATCCTTCCAATGAATGTCACGATGAGCGTTCTGCACTTGGTGGGGAGCAGCAGAACGCTAGTCTTGACAATGAAAACTGCAGAGTTGAAAGTAATTCTCGTAGTAAAATCAACAAATTAAAAGAAATTATCAAAAATCAGCGTGAACGGCTAAAAGTATTGAATAAGAAAATTTCGCGGATGCAGAAGGCTGGCAGAAAATCGAAGAAATTCTCTATTGACGAAGTCATTTCCGGTGCAGCACATTATTTGGACGAGAAAAAACTTTTCATAGTAAAAATACAACTTCGGCATGCGCGAAAAAAAAATGGAATGATGAAGAGAAAGAATTTGCTCAACAAGCACACTCTAGAGGAGCTAGACTCTATCGATGGTTGAGGGATAAAAAAAATATGGCACTACCTTGCGACACATTGATTCAGGATTGGATGAATGAAACAGTAGTCAGTCCCGGGTTCAGCCCTGTAGTTTTCACAAAATTGGAAGAAAAAGTTCCAACGATGAAGGATTACGAAAAGGACGTTACTGTGATGTGGGATGAAATGTCAATTAGAGCATTATTCGAATATGATTCGCGCTTAGATTGTGACCGGTTTCGAGGATTTAGGGGAGTACGGTCGATCCAAGAGAANGAGGATTTAAGGGAGTACGGTCGATCCAAGAAAGTAGGTGATCATGCGCTTCTGTTTATGATTCGAGGCTTGCGTGCATCATGGAAGCAGCTAATTGGATATTTCATCTCACATGGCACTGTCAAAAGTAGCATCCTTAGACGCATGATAGAGGAAGCTGTAAATCGAGTGGATGGTTGTGGCCTCAGAGTGAGATTTATGGTGTGTGACCAAGCACAGAGTAATGTCAGTGCCCGTCGGGCTTTGACAAAACCTTATGGATGCCTAGAAGATGTGCAGATTAATGCAAGTGCTGACGGTGGAATTGACGGCACTGCTGACGGTAGTGATTGTAGCAGTACAGATAGCAGTGCCGTTGACAGGCCACAGGACAATTCACAGGTCACGTCAAACTTTAAAGCTCCCTCGAAAGAGGCTGCACCATTCATCCTTTCTAAAGGCCGTAAAATTTATTACGGTTTCGATGTACCACATCGTCTGAAAGGGTTGCGAAACAATCTTTTCAAGAATGATTATACACTCCCATCGCGAATAATAGTTTCTCATGAAGGACCAATTTCTTCCGACGAGGAAGGAGCTATTCTAGGGAGGAAGAAATTGGTCCCAACCAGAAGAATAACATTCCGAGAGAATCAATTTCTTGAAAGGCAATTGAAGAGCTGCGCGAATTAGAGAAAACTAGTGTCGTTCCGGCAGCTACTAAATTGACGGACAGACATTTGGATTTAAATCGATTCTCAAAAATGAATGTCGCGATGGCAGCTCAAGTTTTCAGCCACTCTGTATCGCAAGCTTCGCGTACAGGCTATGCCACCGGTGAATTGAAGCATGAATCGTGTCTTGCAACTGCGAATTTCGCGGAAAAAATGAATGTGATCTTCGATTGCCTCAATGCACGGTCCCACAAAGGATCTAAGCCTTTCTCCCGCGGATTATCAGTGGATGATTCCCGTGTAGAGGAAATTTTAAATGAAGCTCTACTTTGGCTACCTGAGTTGCAAATCAGAGGCGACGGTACCAAACCTCCTACCTTTAACAATTTTCCATTGACGATCAGAAGCATTCTAGCTTTATGGACAGATCTCCGCGAGGAAGGTGTAGAATTTCTTCTGACTGGAAATCTGAATCAAGATACAGTAGAGAATGAATTTGGTGATTGGCGTAGTCAATTCGGTAATAATACTAATCCATCCGCAAGACAAATCAAATTTTGTGTGCAACGATCCATATTCCTAAAGGGCCCTATTTCACCCCCTCAGGGTGCGAATTGCGAAGCAGATCAGACACCTGGTTTATTGGGTGAGGAGGCAGTCAATCCATTACTCAATAACAATGAGGTGAATGACACATCGCGGCTTGTAGATGATACCGAGGGAAATTTTGCGTTTGAGCCCGTTGAGCTGACTATGGCTGAGGTTCAAAGTTCGGGTGAAAAAGCATCACTTCGAGTCTTCCATACGTTATGTGTCAGGATCCATCGCCAAGAGTTGTTTCAAGAAATACGCATGTGAAGATTGCCGATCGTTCATGACGAAATCGAGTCAAAACCTGGAGTTGCCCAACGAAACTCTTATTTTCTGGAGAGCCTATGCCAGTCGCGAAGGGGGAGATTTTGGGAAACTAATTGCACCGACAACCGATTTCAATCATGTTATTTCCGCGGGTTTCAAAATTTTTGAAGATTATATTAAACCAGTTATCCACAAAAAAAAGCTTCGAGTCCGTTTCCGTACCATCTTCGAGCAATGGCTTCATTCTAATTATTGTGAATGGTTTTCGGTTTCCAAACGTTGTGCGTTGCATCGCGAATATTGCATCAAATTATTGAGTAAAACAGTAGTTTTCTATAATCTCGGTTGGATGTCCAAAGACATTCGCGATGCCCCCAAGGCAAAGGGAAAGAAAAAGTTGGACGATGGCGCAAAGCAAAATCCTAAGCTGAAGCTATTTCGTCACCAATGAAAAAGCGGAAAGCTTGCATTTCGCTCGTCATATGGATCGTTATACACAAGCTGAAGTTGCACGCATAGATATACAGTGTATTTCCTAAATTTATTTTCCTAATGAGTGGTTGCCGAAAAAAATTAGGGCAAACTTATTTTATAAATTAATTTTTCAACAGATTACCCCCAAAAAGAGTCGTCCTGAACCCAGCTTCACTCGGGCGGATGCAAACCGACATATCGGTCTGATTCAAGTCAATTTTTCGACTCGATTTCGGTCGACTTCGGCTTAACTCGGGTAGTTTTTTCGGCTTCATTCAGGTGGATTTTTCGGCTTCATTCAAATTGATGTCGGCTTGACTCGTTGCTTCTTGAAATACGCCACTTTTCGACGCATAACGAACCATGCACCAGTTTCATATTTTCGTGAATTCCTTATAATGAATCTGTACTGGAATTTTCCCCTGATCACTCTTGACGTACGGATTTGAAATTAAAGTAGAATTTTTTAAACTTGCGTGTATAGAAAATTTTGTTTTGAATGATTTTGCTTATCTTTACTGAGGAAAAAAAATCCTTTGGCCAAGGACATTTACTCACTGCAAAAAAATTCGCACATGTCTTATGTAGATGATTATATACATTCATTTGTGGCAAGTAAATAAACTTGGCCAAAGCAATTTTTTTCTCAATGTTGAGTGTAAAATATTTATATTACCTGGTACAATGCCCGATGAGCTTCGAAATGAAAGAATTTTCATGTGAATATTCTTCTGGAGAGAACATTGAGGTAGATTTTCAATTCATTTCCAAGCTCAAATGGTATTTACAGCACATTATTTTTCGAAACTGCGTTTCGGCCAGTCACAGCACAGCAATTGAACTCTCGTAAAAAATTAACACATTTTTTTTACTATTCTGTACATTAATTTTTCAATATCACATACTAGTATCTTGATTTTTGTTCATCAATGGATAATTTTGGAACCCAACCCTTGGTGAACTATCATATCAACAATTATATCAATTGCTTCTCCCGTTGCTTTTGGCCATAACACACGCCCGAAAAATACTGCCACAAAATGTTCCTCTTAAATTTGAATTAATTGGATATATATGAAAAATTATGAATGAATATCCAATTCATTCAATTCGGAGTAACGAAACTTTGTAGCAAATAATTTTCAGACAAGTTCCTTTGTGTGCAGTTAGTTTTAAGACAAATATTCAACATATTTGGAAGGTGGGATTTGGGTATTAATATTCGGTAAATTATAGATTCAGATCAACAGAATTGCACCGCGAGACCATATTGAAAGTCGACAAGCGGATTGTTTGAATTTGATTCATAAGATAAATTATTATCACTTGCCTACCGTTAGTGGTTGTATCACGGGAGGTCGAATGGTGAAATTCACTGGCTGACATTTCGATGAAGACATCGTACATTGTCATCAGGCGATAACAGCATTACCTGAAGGATGTGACTATATAATACTTTTATCGCCGTATGACATACAATATTGTAGGTCATTGGGCCCGAAAACCGTGACCTTAACGAGCGAAGCGATAACTGCGGTTTATCGCACCTAATANTCGCACCTAATGACCTAAAATATCTATTCACATTGTTGTCGATGAGAATGTCCCATAAGATGTTACATAACCAACTGTCTCATTTTCCCACCTTGTTCAAGCAATTTGGATGCTTCAATGTTATTTTCCTTGTAAATTTCACTTTTTATAGTAATGTTCAACAACTTCCTGGTTCTAAGAATCCCAGCGAAGACTAATCTATTTATTTCGGTGTCAGTTGTATCACGTTACATCAAATGATACAATTCTCGTGTCGAAAACAGCGATGAAAAAATAAAATTGTAAAGAAGCCCCCGCCTCCACTTACAACCCGCCCTTTCCCCTTCCTCCATCCTCCCTTCCCCGGTGGAAAATTCCTCACCGCCTTCTCGTGGTTTCCACTGAACGATGATATGAAATATCACATAAAAGGGAATCTCTCCAATTAGATTGAGGAATGTAATTAATTCAATAGAAGCAGATCCACGCCAAGTCAGCAGACCGAAAAAGTCGATGGTGGGGATTTTTATCTCATTTTATTTTTGAAAATATCGCAATTGGACAAAAATTTTGCAAAATATTGATAATTGGGGGAGTAATGATTTTTTTTGAAGATTCAGAGTTTTTTTCGAAAATTTTCATTTGTTCCAAATAGGCTCCAATATTTCAGCGCTGTTTTAAGCTGTTAAATCGCCCTTTGGGACGCTCAAAGCACCTGAAAAACCGTTATACATTGAATTACCGTCAGTCTGACGCNAAAAATTTTGCAAAATATTGATAATTGGGGGAGTAATGATTTTTTTTTAAAGATTCAGTTTTTTTCGGAAATTTTCATTTGTTCCAAATAGGCTGAAATATTTCAGCGCTGTTTTAAGCTGTTAAATCGCCCTTTGGGACGCTCAAAGCACCTGAAAAACCGTTATACATTGAATTACCGTCAGTCTGACGCAGTCTATTCGAGAATTATTATTTTTTTCTATCGTTAACTACTCAAAAACTTCATTTTATTAAAATCGGAAATTTTCAACAAAAATTGTCGATAAAAAGAGAGGAACTTTGGCGCCAATTAGAGTTTCTCTTTCGCCATGGGTCGACGGTTATTAATTTTTTCAATGACACAAGTATTGACAATGATCAAAAATAGCTGTTATTTATCCAATTATCCCGCAAATGACTGCATATTTCATTGACCTTTCGATTACCAACAAATGAAAGCTATATGACAAATGTATTTCCATTGTAAAATAAGAGAAATAATGTTTTTTTACTCAAATAATGATACTGAAGATGAATAACAGAAGTTATTATGAGTCTAACTTCCACCATTTGTCAATATTTAATTGAATATTCACTTATTTGGGGGATTATTGTACGACCAATAGAAATTTTCAGTCATTTTCAAGAGTTGTATCACTGAAAAAATTAATGATCGCCGAACTAATACGACGACACACAATAATTTCAGATTTTCTAAAAATCCGGGTTTTGACTAATTAGCAATTGAAGCAGGGGTTGGCGCCTTTTTGATAGAGCCCATCTGACGGTTTTTTTATGTGTTACAACTCTTTTTCTTCTTTTCATTTCTACCAATTCCATTGGTAGTATGCTCCCGAATTGATTTGTGCAAATTCTTTTTTAAAAAATGTCACCAAAAAATAATGTCATAAAAAAAAGCCTACTGATTCGAAAATAATATCTTTTTCATCCCGCCGGGCGCAAAGTGCACATTTCCCACACACAGATAAATTCTGCATTTATGGAATCGTCAATTGTATAAATCCAGAGATTGTCAGCCCTCACGCGATAGGCCATTACAATGCATGTGTTCTGTAACGAGATTTTCTCGTTACGGGTTGAAATCCCCTTAAAAAGATACATGANAAAAAGATAAGTGAACTCTCAAAATTGTTGAAGAGAGATAAGTAGCGACACCTAGAAGCGGCTGAAGAAAGCCGGGACTAGGTGAGATAAACCACAAACCAATGAAAGACCTAAGGCATAGCGGTTATGGGTGAAACCGCGACCCCTGGAGGTCTGGAGGGCGTTACTAGACTATCGCCATATTAGAATTCGCCCAGCATGTGCTAGGGGAAAAGGGACCGACGTACAGGCTGTCCAACTGGGTAATTCCATAGGCTATGTCGGAGTAGACTAGGGACCAACGGCCAGGTGAGAGGACTGCTGCCCCCAGGATCCCGTCGGGTTGATTGGTGGGGATAGGGTAACGGAATGACCTATCGTCGCTGAGATATCCAGACTAGGGGGAGAAGGCCCTAGTAAGATTGTA
>NW_021680603.1:240294-273577 GCF_001412515.2 Diachasma alloeum | reverse complement strand
TGAAGGTTCTGCTGGCGCCCGACTATTGAGCGATAGAGACGGCTAAAAAGTAGTTTGGATTTTTCCTGGGTGAACAACCCGAGAAAATATCCTTACAGTTCTTCAAGATGATAAATGGAGTAAAATAAACNCGAAAGCCTACTGAGAGGGTGAAAAACCCTCCAGGACGAGAGTAAATTCACTTTACATGGGGGATTAGGCCGTGAGGCTTAATGTCCAGCCTGGAACAGTGGCTGGTGACGTTCGGCATACGATACTCCTGGTGGACCTCGCCCACTCTACCGTGTCACACTGATGCTAGCTGGGCAACCCAAGTCCTCTGAGTGGACGAGTTTGCCTCAGAGGCCGGTTTTCGTCGAACCTCCCATGAAGGTTCTGCTGGCGCCCGACTATTGAGCGATAGAGACGGCTAAAAAGTAGTTTGGATTTTTCCTGGGTGAACAACCCGAGAAAATATCCTTACAGTTCTTCAAGATGATAAATGGAGTAANTTCTTAAAGATGATAAATGGAGTAAAATAAACGATTTAAAACCTCAAAAAATTATGCCAATCAATTCTACAAAAAGTAAATGTCCCCGTCGGTAAATTTATATAACATTCATCAACTTGTAAATCGATGAAAAACATCATATNATAAAATTCATCAACTTGTAAATCGATGAAAAAAATCATACAAAATCTGTTTTAGTTAAAAAGAAGCCTATCTGTGACGACTAAGGTGATTAAATTTCCATGCTTTGAGGTAGGTATCATCGTTACAAATATTTAAAAAAAAATGAACTTGGTCCTGTCATTCCGGAGTATTTGCAAAAAAAAACAATTTTTAGGAACACGCTGTATCTTAGAAAATACTCAATCGATCGAGCTGAAATTTCGCGCAGATCTGTGTCTCATTGGTACCAACTATGAACTGGAAAAATTTCAGTTTATTTATAACCACTTGTCTGATTTTATTGACACACTTATGGACAAACACACATATATACACACTTACGCACACATGCATACAGACATCGCCTAAAAAATATATCACGATGTTTCATACCACCCTGAATCATGTGCAAGAAAAATTAGAGAATTGAAAAAAATGCATTTTCATAGCTTCCATTCGCAAGCCAAAAAACGTTTTCTCGTATAAGCCTCGTCAAACTGAAGGTGATGCAATGTATAAGGAATTTTCATGTTCTTTGAGGGTGCCAAAGGGTGATTTGATAGCTTGAAACAGCACTGAGATATTCGGGCCAATTTGCAACAAACCAAAATTATTGAAAAAATCTCAAGATTTTCAAAAAATCATAACTCCCTCAATCATTAATTTTCCAAATATATTTTTTTGTCTACATTTTTTCAAAAAGCCATCTTCTCAGAAAAAAATTGAGTTCCAAATCCCCAGCATCGACTTCTATGGCCTCCTGATTNATTTTTTCAAAAAGCCATCTTCTCAGAAAAAAATTGAGTTCCAAATCCCCAGCATCGACTTCTTTGGCCTGCTGATTTCGCGTGCATGTGCTCATAGATTTCATCAGAAATTTCATGTCATTGACCGAGAGTGAGGATGATAGGAATATTAAATACTATTTTATAGTTTATCTATTCCTATATGCTACGACATTTCAATTTTATATATTGTAGATTTCCATCATGAAGAACATAATTCGTTGGAAATTCACTTAGATAATCTTTTTTTTTTCCTGAAAAAACTGAAAAACAAGAAGACATTAAGCGCATCGGAGCGCTATACAGAGGTGCTTCCGGCCGGTCCATTCCTTAATTTTTTAAATGTTAATCAGAAGGGGAGAGACGATTTTTTAATTAGCGGGCGAATTATTGGGGAGTGACTCTGCGCCGAGAAAACATTAGGTTTCTTATAGCGCCGTGACTTTCGTCGCAATATTAATTTATTTATTGCAGAGATTAAGGGATGAAACGAGGGTTGATGGATGAGGAATTTAATTCTCCATCGAACAGCATTGGTTTCATTCCTTAATGTTAATTAGGAGCAGAGATACGATTTTGTAATTAGCGGGCGAGTTGTCGGGAGTCTGCGCCGAGAAACCAATAGGTTTTTCATAGCGACGCGACTTTCGTCGCAGTTTTTAATTTTTCATTACAGAGATTAAGGAATGAAATGGGGGTTGAAGGATGGGGAATTTAATTCTCCATCGAACAGCATTGATTTCATTCCTTAATGTTAATTAGGAGCAGAGATACGATTTTGTAATTAGCGGGCGAGTTGTCGGGAGTCTGCGCCGAGAAACCATTGAGTTTTTCATAACGCCGCGACTTTCGTCGCAGTTTTTATTTTTTTATTAGAGAGATTAAGGAATGAAACGGGGGTTGAAGGATGGGGAATTTAATTCTCCATCGAACAGCATTGGTTTCATTTCTTAACGTAAATTAAGAGGGGAGAGACGATTTTTTAATTAGCGGGCGAATTAACGGGGAGTCACTCTACGCTGAGAAAATATTGGGTTTTTCATAGCGCCGCAAATTTCGTCGCAGTTTTTATTTTTTTATTACAGAGATTAAGGAATGAAACGGGGGTTGAAGGATGGGGAATTTAATTCTCCATCGAACAGCATTGGTTTCATTCCTTAATGTTAATTAAGAGCAGAGATACGATTTTTTAATTATCAGGCGAGTTGTCGGGAGTCACTACGCCGAGAAACCATTGAGTTTTTCATAGCGCCGCGACTTTCGTCGCAGTTATAATTTTTTCATTAGAGAGATTAAGAGATTAAACGGGGGTTGTTGGGTGGGGAATTTAATTCTCCACCGAACAGCATTGGTTTCATTCCTGAATGTTAATTAGGAGGGGGGAGATGATTTTTTAATTAGCGGGCGAATTAATGGGGTGTCACTCTGCGCCCGGAAAACATTGGGTTTCTTATAGCGCCCTGACTTTCGGCGCAATATTAATTTTTTTATTGCAGAGATTAAGGGATGAAACGGGGGTTGATGGATGGGGAATTTAATTCTCCATTGAACAGTCTTTGTTTCATCCCTTAATATTAATTAGTCGGCGAATAAATCAACTGAAAAACATAAAGTAAACATTGAGTACAAGGAGGACAGAAGTTGCCCTCCGAACCTGTCCCTGTCACAGCGGGACTGCTACTGCCGAGTTACTCACGCACCCGACTCACATTTGCCGACAATTCGACCGAGACGCCGCCTTTCCCGTGGGGTACCAACTAACTTTTTTGGAGTCAGTCAAACCCCCCGATCCGGGCCTCTACTCAGGTCTATTCTCTTTGCGGACGACTAAGAGTGAGGTACGAGTCGATTTAGCTCCCTGAACAAGTTCTCTTTAGAGGTAATTATCGAGGCCCCGTGATCCAAATCCAGTCGAAATCAACGCTCCAGACGATGGTAAGTACTCGTCTACTTATTTAGAGGTGATTAACAGTGATTTAGTGCGTTTTTCGGTAAAGCAGTTGGACCACGCGGAATGGCGTCGCTACCTCTCGGAATGACGCCAACACCAATACTCATGGTTTGAAGAGTAGAATACCCTTCAAACAAACCCAAATGCTCCCTGGAAGCTACCTGAAATTATTTAAATGATAATTACGCTACCTGAATAAATTCAAATAGTAATAATGCTACCTACCGTAACTTTTGGGCTGAATTTCATGCTTTATGCGTCTCGCTACGGCGATTGATGCAACTCGCTACCTGCTTCATTGCTACCTTTTTGCTTGCTACCTTTTCTCGCTCTCTTTACGTAATTATTCTACGCTACCTATTTCTTTATATTTCTCCGACTCACAAGAGTTCTGGAGGAAAAATGATGCTACTTGAATTGTTCTGAAGCTACCTTTTTCGTGTTTTAATGCTCTCTAGCGTTCGTTGAGTTTTGGATTCCGGTTGGGCATGGGGACGCTATCTTTTAGTTATCTTTACTTTATGGTTGGAATCCAGAATAATAAAATTATCTGAGCTCTCTTACGTTCATGAATAAGCTACCTATTATTTTGGAAATTATTGGAGACTGTAAGCTACCCATTTTCCTGGAGAAAACCTCCATTTCCGGGTTAGAAGTGCTCCCTTCCGGTAAATCAGCCACGTGGGTGATTCAAGCTCCCTAGCTCATTTTTGCTACCTTTTCGGTGAATGAGATTCCCGATTTTAATGCGTTTCAAATGGCGCAAGAGTTAGGGAAACCATTACAAAGGCGTTCCAGAATTCGGAATTCGATTAATTACAGTCGAAAAATAAGAGAAAAATTAATACCTTTTCGTGAGCTCTCTTTTTTATTTCGCGTATCTACCTCATCCGTTCTCTTTCGCACGTAGGCTGCCTTCCTATAGTCTGTCTCTCTCGGATTCGTGTTCCCCTCGTGGACAATACCTTTGCTTCTCTCTATCAGCTTTGGATTGGGATCGCTTTCTTTTTCATACTTAAAATTATTTATTCGCATCTTTCGTGTCTTTTTGGAGTTTAATGGCTCATTTCAGAGTATTTAAAAGTATTTTGAGTCAAATTGATGTAATTTTGTGTTTGTACGAATTTACGATTTTGTATTAATATCGGCAATAGCGAAACACGTCAGTACAATTGTGTTTATTATTCAATGTCGACCTTACCTATCCCGTTTGGAATTTAAGACATTGGTTTATTGGTTTCGTGATCGATGATTGGTTTTGTTAATTGATGTTCTCGTCCACGAATCCACCCCTCTCTCCACGACCCGCACACTGAGCAGCCGAGTAAATCCCGTACCCTCGTAATCCACATTTCTGCGTATGGTTTGCGATATGTTTCTTGTCGTTATTGGATTTTTGGGGACAATCAGTATTTAGTTTTAAGAAAATACGGTTCCATTTGCGGTTTGTCGATTCCGCGTTGCTAAAAATCGGCTGGCGCCCTAAATACACGAAGTAAGGATTGGATGAGCTGCTGATTGTTCCCGAAGTCCAGTTTTAGCGTTATGGTTTTTGGCGTTTCAGACTTGTCGGATTACGAGAACGAAGGTAATGAGTTGGCCGTGTTTGGATAATCGAGAATTTTGGGTTAGGGCTTATTGAGAATTTGTTGAGGCCAAAGAAAAATCATTACAGCCAGCATTGTATTGTTCGTTTATTTAATGCATTGAGGCCAACACATTTCACCACTAACTCGTGCACAACTCCTCCAGAGTAATCTAATAGTGCACAAAATTTCAGGAATATTCGTTGTTCCACTACACTCACAGATTTTTTCAACTCCTTCATCGTAAACACTGCAACGTAATTAAAACATAAAGTATACGACACTGCTATACTGAATGAGCAATTCCGTCATGTGTTATGTACAAAATATTGATTTAAATATTCACGCCTGTGAATAATAACTTCGCACATTAAATCGCACTCTTCACCGTCCACTGTAGAATCGCGTATGTGTGGGAATGAGTATCAGCGCATTTTTTACACATACTGACTCCACGCGCACGCTGATTCGCACGTGTCCAGGGTAAAGAGCTGAGGAAGCTCACGAGGATGCCGAACCACGGGAAACTCCGTGTTAAAAATTCAGTCTTGGCTGTTCTCAGGAAAAGGAACGTAGCCAGCTCCCGTATGTTATCCTCTCCCTTTACCAAAGCCGAGTTCGTTTCCTATCCTAGTAGGCCTAACCGATCGGTAAACCGAGTGAAAGAGTTCGAGTGCTTACCACGGTAAAATTGAAAATATCGACAAATTACGCACACCTTCGTATGTCGATAGGCTAGAGCATATCATACACTCTACGTGTCATTAGTTGTACTCATTGACTGTGTTAATTGTGAGAATCAGAAGTGATTCGAAAAAGGTATATTTACAACGCTAGACTCAAAAACTCTACACGACAACCAACTGAGTGCTATAAAATTCCCGATCAATTTATATGTGTGTTAGGAACGATTTTGGATTACAGCAGGTATCTAGAACTTATAACTATTTATTCCGGAAAATAAATCTCAAATCAATGTTTCTGTATTAAATCACACGCGTATTCGTTCTCTCTTTTAATTGAATTTTAGCGTCAATTAAAACTGTCAGACACTAATTTGGATTCTTGATATCCATCCTATTGAATTAGTAAATAAATGAACTGATTATATATCAACTTTTGCTCATTCATAACGAGATCCTAATAAAATCCTTATAACAATAAAATCGGAGCTAAAATTGACTTCTACGAACGATATATGCAGATGTGTGCAGCACTTAAGGGTAAGGATCCATAAGAAGGTTAACTCCGGACGCAAGGTCTCTGTAAGCCGCACGGGGATAACTTTAAATCAAAAATATAAATTAAATACATTGGAATAAACCGTCTCCCGACATTTTATAACACATGTTACAATTTTTTTCGTCAGATGGCGCAATACCATGCTAGCTGGAAAGAAAAAGGTGACGCCAGAAGACGGATGACATAATATTAATTCATGTGATCAANAATCCTTCGAATTCGTTTAATCAAATTGCTTGATTGATGAAAAAACTTGATTCAATTTTTAGATCCTCTCATCTGTTCTCTGAGTTTAACGTCAGAATCAATGAGCAAATTTAATCATCGAGGACTTTGACCCTAAGCTTGAATGAGATTAACATTAATTTAAATTGTAACGTGACATTTTCGTATGGAGATGTGTATAAGAGACAGTGTTAATCCTACGGCAAATCGATTAGGTCCGGCTGAAATGCCGGCGCTCCAAATTATAATGGATTTTACGGTGGTTAGATGGTTACGTTTTAGATTTTCGGTGAAAGGTCATGAGGAACAAGTGCAACCCTTTTATCCCGTGAATTGCCAGGTTGCTTAGAGTTTTGAAAAATTAGGAGAATTAGTTAGTAGTATCGGTCTTTTAACCCCGTGAATCCAGGAGAACCGACCCGTAGGAGGCACCAAAAACCCTTAGTAATTTTCCGAACGCCCACCAGTTCGGCCCAGGTAATCATTAGTCAATTTTATAAAGTTACGTATAAAGAAATTAGAGTTGAGTATTTGTCGCGGTTGAATTCCCCAAAAGCATTTGGTGGCGCCAACAAAGCCAACGCTTAATGTGCCGAAAATCTCCGCCAATCAGAGCCCGTCTCTGTTGGCCAGAATTCGTGCGAAATTTTGAGTGTGTCCACGCAACGTAATTGTGCCACGTGGATTATTATACCTTTTGGAGGAGCCGTACCGATCCAGGATGGTCCGAAAAGGGAAAAGGACCTCTAAACACAGGAAGATCGTGAGTCTTTAGTTCGATTTATTTATTTTTCCGAATTCATTTCGGCTTTTAGTTATTCGACTACGGGGTCTTCAGCCCCGTACGTCGCATTTTATTCCGTTAAAACGGTGATTGTGACGCTTAATCCAAATTGTGAGGTGCCGATTCCCCCTTTTTTTCACTCATGATTGGGTGGTTTTCGTGATTTTTGGTGGGTTATTCAAGGGGATAATTACTCACGTTTAATTGCTACAGCGCGTCCATTCTCGTTATACGTGGGTTTTTGCGCGTAAGAAATTCCACTCGTGTTCGAATTGAGTTGGTTCGCGTAGATAGTTAATTAAAATTAAGGTTTGTGGATCAATGTGTTCGGGGGGCTTCCCTGAGTAATTCATCTCAGGGTTTCCGCAAATTCGCTCTGCCGATTTCCGGATATTCCATTTTTTGTTTTTTTTAATGGATTTCCAGCCCATTCTCGCTGGCGTGTATGTCGTGTTTCTCGAGGGGGAATTCCCCCTGACTCTCGACTCACCTCAGATACCCATCCACGTTTATACGTGGCTATTCTCGCTTCACGCGGGCATTTTAGCGTTTAGAATTCCGCTCGGGGATTAACTAACCTGAGGCGGCTAATTGTTTAGGGAAAATTATTTTTTGGGTATTGTTGTCTTCGGTAGACTCTCCCGGACATTTTGTCTCAGGGTTCGTAATTTTTGACTCTGCCATTTTCGAGTCATGGCAAGTTGAGTCTTACGGAATTTCAGCCGTTTTGGCTGGTACGAAAAATCGATGGTTGAATACGTTCTCCTCTCTCTCGCTCCCATTGTCGCCCGCATACCTTTCTCCCCAATTCTCGGTATTCTCGAGTATTTAGGGATTAGCGTGTATTTCTACTCTCCCCAAATGTTTATTTCGGCATATTTGAGGTATTTATCGGTGATATTAATTTCTTCGAATATTTTTGTCAGATTAGACTATTTTCTATCAGAGTACGGAATTAATATTATTGTTAGTATTGTTAGTTATTAATTGCAGATTTTTTTCTTTTTTTAAATATTTTTTTTGGGAGAATTGAAATGTCTTTTTTTTGAAAAATTGGTGATTCTCATATTTCAATAGTGAAACACGTAAGAACGATGTTGATTTCTTTTCCTTTTTTTTGTAGTTTTGGCCACCCAATACCCGTCTCCACCTGAAATCCACCCCTCTCTCCACGACCTAGCACACTGAGCGAACCCAGGACCGTTACCTTTCCCCAGAAATCTAGTTTTCTCCCTTTTTGTGTAAATTTTTGAGGTTTTGGAATCAATTAGAATTGGTTTTGTAGAATCATGCGGTTTGGTAATTCCGGCTAAAAATTACCTGGCGCCCATAGATTTTTGTATTTTTGAGTTTAACTAGATGAAGGGGAAGAAGGGCGAAGGTAATAGGCATTTTTAACCCCCATACGAAAATGTCACGTTACAATTTAAATTAATGTTAATCTCATTCAAGCTTAGGGTCAAAGTCCTCGATGATTAAATTTGCTCATTGATTCTGACGTTAAACTCAGAGAACAGATGAGAGGATCTAAAAATTGAATCAAGTTTTTTCATCAATCAAGCAATTTGATTAAACGAATTCGAAGGATTCACCCAAATTTCAGAAAACCATTGAATGGAATGATTCAGTCAATTTCCGCATTGAATTAATATTCTTCTCCTAATATATTGTAAAAATTTAAAAGGGATGAAATATTGGAGAAAATCAAAAAATGCATTCAAATTAATTCTGTATTTTTATTTCTGGATTAATTCATAAGCACCTATCCCAAGCTATTATCGTAACAAATCGGCTTAAAACAGGTAAAATTCTATACTCATATTTCCGGATTTATATAAGTTAAGTCTGTGAAATCATGACGTAACAATGTATATGAGAAACCTTTTAGTTCTACAGACATTAAACTTCAAGATCATTGTCATTTCATTGTAGGGCTGCGCACACAGGGTGCAATATTAATTATAAAAATTCACATAAAATACCTGTGATTTTTTATAATCTCGCAAACCATGATGCACATTCTCTGATTCTGGATTTAGTAACACAGTTTGAGGGTTCAGTAGACTTGCTTCCACGCACTAAAGGAAAGTATATTTCATTTAGGAAACATCCCCCAGAAATGAAAGTTAGCCTGAGATTCATCGATTCGTTCAGATTTATGGCTAGTAGCGTGGAAAGATTGACCTCATACTTGACTAATGCAGCCAAACAATTACGCGAGATCATTGCAATGATGAAGCAGAATTTTGACTATTATTGCGGAAGGGGATATTTCCTTATGAGTATGTACAAGGTGACAAATGGGAATAGGTGAAAATTAAACTATCATAGTTTTGTTAATTGATTTGAGAAAGGAAGGACCATCATGTTTGTAGACACAATAGACTTTGCGAATTTATTTGCAATTAGTTAGAGTTGCATTTCATTTTTTTTAAATAAAAATTCGCACGGTGAAGAATTGATCAAACACATTCCACGGTATATGACTAATGGTAAATACTCTCGAAGTGTCCTCCATCAGAATGTGCGCAATAGTCAAGGCGTTTCTGAAAACTATGGAAGACTTCTTCAATTTTAGCTTGAGAAATATTAGAAACACCCTTCTGGATAGCGCTTATCAGAACCTCTTTAGTCTGAGGATTGTCCGCATAACAGAAGTCTTTGAGATAACACCGGAAGAAGCAATCACACGGCTTCAAATTCGGTGAGTATGGTGGCCATTCCATTCCTGCTCGGGTGAAGCGAGGATATCCTAAGCCGATGACGCGATCACCGTACACTTTGTGCAATGCAGCAAACACATGATTAGTTTGATGAGGTGTTGCACCGTCTTGCATAAAATAGAAATCTTTTACCAATCCTTTTTTTTAGCGAATGGGAAAAATTTTATTTCCAACATCTCTCGGTAACTCTCCCCTGTAGTGGTCCTTTCCAAGATTTCAACATGTATTTGTTTGATCGACAGAGCTGCCCAAACTGTAATTTTAGTAGGGTGGAGCGGTTTTGCTACTGATGAATGTGGAGTTTCACTCTCCCAAAATCGATAATTTTGTTTATTCCCATATCCATTAAGGTAGAAATGAGCTCCATCCGTGAAAATAATTCTATTAGCTTCGATTTCAGCATTGTCAAACATTTGCGTCAAAACTTTGCTAAATTCAAGTCCCTATAGTATTATAGCTTGCGTAAGCGATCGGTGGGAGGTGATTTTCTAAGGATGAAGTTTGAGGAAATGTTTAATTATCAAACGTAGGGTCTCTCGGTTCAATTCTAACTTCGTAGCCGCCTTCGTCCCGCATGTGTTGATGGAACACAACCTAGGTCAACGTATGAACATGTGCCTTTCACTGCTTGTCCGGCAATAAAAAATTGTGACGGGTGATGAAAAGTATTTTTTTAGGTGAATCCCAAACGTAAAAAGTCGTGGGTAGATCCCGGGCAACCCAGTACATCGATGCCGAAACAGAACATACACTTGAAGATGATCCTCCTGTGTACCTGGTGGGACATGGAGGGTGTGCTTTATTACGAACTTCTGGAAACTGGTCAGACGATGACTGTGGAATTATCTGGCTACAGCCGACAATTGAACAAACTGAGCGAAGGAATTGATCGGAAAAGGCCATTTACTGGGCAAGGAAACAGGCAAGTCATACTGCTGTATGACAATGCTGGACCTCACGTTGCTCGCGCGACTCAGAAGACCCTCTTGAACTTGGGATGAGAAGTTCCCCCGCATGCGGCATATTCACCAGACTTGGCCCCACCTGACTATCACTTGTTTCAGTCAATGCAGCACGCCTTAGTGGATAAATAGTTGAAAACGCCGGACGATGTGCGTAAATTCCTCGACGACTTTATCGCCTCGAAGCCTGCAAGTTTCTTTCGCGATAACATTCGTTTGTTACCTGAGAGATGGCGTAAGGTCATAGAAAACGATGGACAACCTTTCCAAGATTATTTCAAAATTAATGTACACAGACACAGTCTTTCATAGCATTTCAACGTTCCTGATATTTATGAGTTTATCAAATGAGATATTTCAAAATTCGACACTTCTGACTATCCAGCTGAAAATGTTAATGGAATGCCAAGAGAGAATAAAAAAGTGATAGGTTTAATAAAAGATAAATATAATGGGAAGATTATGACTGATTTTATTGATCTGCAAGCCAAACTGTGTACTTTCAAGGTGTTGGGTGAGGTATGAGATAAAAAACGAGCTCAAGTTGTGAAAGATACAACGATGCGAACAATAACGTTTGAAGATTATGAAAATTGTCTCTTTCAGAACGTAAAAATTGTGAAACCTCAATATTTAATTCAGAGCAAAAATTATCAAGTTTAGACTGTAAAACAAAACAAATTAGCACTGAGTTCTAACGATGATAGGACGATCATACTAACTGGTGCAACAGATACTGTACCGTATGGATATCATAAATAAATTTAAAAAAAAAATTTTATTCAATATCATATATATTTCATTCAATATTTTTATTATATCCAACTATTATGGGTACTATCGAATCCCAACCATTTTACATATTCCTTCTTTCCGCTCCTCATCAACACTTTCTCAACAAGAAACACATCTGGATACTTGACCCCACTCAATTCCTTCTGATGAAAACCGCCTTACATTGCTCCATCATTCTCACCCACCAGTTTGTAAGTCACAGGAGGTGTTCTAGACTTTCTTGATTGTAAATATTTCTCTAGTCCAGTTGGGAGTGTATCCTTTTTCGAAAACAGTTTTATACTTGCTGATTCGCACTTTATCACGTACTTTGAATTTAATTTTTCTCATTCGATTCACCTCTGATTTTCCATAAATACCGTCGGTGAAAACCAACGCCGTGGGTACCGAGTATTTTCCGGGGTTCATGTGAACCCATCGAAGAAAATTACATAGAGGTCGGACAATCAACAGATTTACAGAGACAATAAATTCCATGGAATTTGTTTGCATCGGCAACAGAGGACACTCAATATGAGAAACGGCGTGACGTCATCTCTGAGACTCAACGGTCGACACCTCGCCACTCCCCGTAGCACTTCAGCAATCCTCGAAATCCTCCATCTCCATCCATTCACAGCCGTAGCGCGAGCGCTGCGCCTCTTCCCCACTCGGTCACTAAACATACCTGGGAGCGGCAACTTATCGGCGGAAAACAGCGCGGCAGGTGGTAATCCCTCGGTCGGTAACTCAACGACAGGTAAGAGCAACACACTCTTGTCTGTCTTTCCAGCGGAAACAACATCATACTGGGCTGACGTAGTAGAGGAGGCGGAGGTAATCAAAAACTTCATCAAGGACAAAGTCAGCAAAATGGTAGACAATATCAGCCGTTCAGAGGAGATGCTACAAACAAAGGAGATATTCACGGAAAGGAAAAGTGCGTGAGAGTGAGTGGAAAATTCTAGAATAAAAGAACGCCTCGTGTGGAACAGACTTTCGGGTTCCGCACGACCAAATCTATGGACAGATCAAGACAAACAACAGTGCAGAGTGTTGTGCCTAGTGTTTACCGTGGAAGTTCGGTATTGTAAACACCGGCAGTGACACTTCGACCTCTAGTGCTGTGTACCTTCGGAAAACCTCGGTCTCCGTCGGGACTAGCCGAGGCCCAAGCCGCGCGCGCAACGCGAAAATCACCAGGCAGTTGGAAGAGCGCCCTCACTTAATAACGTGCCATACCTTATCGACAGTGGGCACCAAGTCAACATCAGTCGGTATCTACCTGTTATCGATAAGTTACCTCACTCAGAGCAGAGACAACCACCATGTCAGACGCGGAGTTAGGAGATAATCAACGTATGGATGAACGCATTGAGGAGACGCCAATCGTAATTGAGCCAATTATCCAGATTACTGAGCATCCATCCCAAGCACAGTTTAGTGTTTTCCTGACGCGGCTCCCATTCACCAACAAGAAAATAAACATATTGTAGCCGAGATGGGAACTACAATAGGCGAACATACAGAGACTCAGAAGTTCCAAACAAATAAACTGGACTTCAAGGTAAATTCACTCAATGATATTTATCAAGAATTGTTGCAGTCAGCCGAGAACATTAGCGCTCTCACAGTCGAGGAGTTGGACGGCCAGGAGAAAATCATCGAAGGAGAATGGAATGAATTTCTCAACATCCAAGACAAACTCAGCGAGAACCTCCTGCCAATTCATCTACATATTGACATCTTTGGCTTCCGGATGGATGCCGCGTTTGGATTCAGCGTTGCGCCGACGTTTCGCAAACATTGCAGTCTGCATCTTCAGGGCTAGGAGCTCCGATTCTGAGCTCCAATGTCGTGGGGTAGTCCTTATATGCCTTCCCTTGTGGTGGAGGGGGAAGGGGAAGGGGGGGTGGTCAGACAATCATATGTTTTTAATTGATCAGCTGGTTTTTTTAAATTGACCAGCCCGGCGCGTATCTGGGAGACCCGGGTTCGTTCCCGGCTGGGTGAAGCGGAAATTTTTTCTAAATTCTAATTCTCTTAGAGTTCCTTGATGCCTAAAGGAGGCTAGGCGGTGTTTGAGGTAAATTTGAGAGTGAATTTCTGTGGTTCCCGGTAGCTTGGTCGGTAAGAGTGCCCGGTGCGTATCTGGGAGACCCGGGTTTAATTCCCGGCTGGATGAAGCAGAAATTTTTTCTCTCTAAATTCTAATTCTCTTAGTGTTTTTTTTTAAATTGATCAACTGGTTTTGATCAAGGGAAGGTATATAAGAACTACCCCAAGACATCGGAGCTCAGAATCGGAGCTCATAGCCCTGAAGATGCAAACTGCAATGTTTGCGAAACGTCGGCGCAACGCTGAATCCAAACGCGGCACCCATCTGGAAGCCAAAGATGTCATTAATCATGGCCGCGAAAGCCTCAAAATTATCATCAACATATTATTCAGAGCACCTATTAGAGGGCTTCAACGCTGAAGAAAACCTGCCTCAAATTCATCTACCAGCTCAAGGGAATCATCAAGAAGAAGGAATCAACGAGAACATCAACAACATCAAGTCAAGCTAATCAACTCAAAAGAATTGGACTGAAACCATTCGAAGGAAAATACTCAGAGTGGAAGCAGTTCAGCGAACTGTTCCAGTCACTGGTGGGAAAAAATGGTTCAATTCTCCCAGTGCAAAAGTTAGTACGCCTCAAAGAGGCTCTCAAGGGACAAGCAGCAAATCTCATCGATACCTTCACGATGACCGATGAGAATTATGAGAAGGCTTGGCAGAAGCTAGTGAGGAAATATGAGGATCCCAGACTCATTGCTGAAGCACTGTTTAACTGGATCCCCAACCTCCTGAATATCACCAAGGCAACTGCGGAGAACCTCAACGCCAATGCAGCGACAGCCCTTGAGACGAGAAATTAGATGATCACCATGACAGGCTTGTCCAAGGAGAGCAGGCAGCTCCAGTAGACCCAACAAGAGGAGAAAATCCACAGATGGTACAACCAGGAACGAGCTGGGCTAAATCATCCAGAGCATCACCAACACGACTCATCACTAATCCGGCGATCAGTACTTCAACAGCGCCTGTCATCAAAGAGCAAATCACCAAGCAGCCAATCATCGAGCAGAGCAGTCATCATTCAGCAATTGATCAGCAATATGTACTTCTAGCAACAGCCTAAGTAAGAGCACAATCTCCAAAGGGCTTCATTCTCAAAGCAAGAGTGCTCATCGATCAAGGCTCAGAGTTATTATTTATCTCTGAGGAACTAGTACGTCAACTACAACTCTTACGAAGGTCATCAAAAATAGAGTTAATCGGAATAGGAGAGACCAACTCGGGTTACATGAGAGGAGCAGTATCAGTACTGCTTAAAGCAGTCGATGGATCACAGTAAGGGCAAATCAATTCTCACATACTCAAGAAACTAACCATCAAGCTACCATTATTCTCGTGCTCACCAACATGGATCGACCCTCCACAAGGTCTTCGACTAGCCGATTCAGATTATCTAAAACCTGGTCCAATAGACATCATCATAGGGGCTGACAGCTATGGGCGGATCATCAAAAGTAGAGTCGTCAGGTTCAGAAACACTCAATTAGTTGGCCAACAAACAATATTTGGTTGGATACTATCAGGTCCAATCAAATGCAGTGGTTGTTCACCGAGAGTTTCTCTATCGGCCGTAAAGGAATCTTCAAACGAGCAACTACAAGAGCTTCTTCAAACATTTTGGCACCAGGAGGAATTACCGAAAAATTCCACCTCATCAGCAGAGCTATCACCAGATGAAATCGAGTGTGAAAAATTCTTCAAGGCCACATACACCAGAGATGAAACTGGGCGCTACATCGTCAGACTTCTTCTACGGACCTCACCAGCAGCGCTCGGAAAATCTAAATTCAAGGCCTCACGTCAACTCCAGTCAGTTGCACGTTGTCTCCCGACAAACGAATCATATTCCCAGCTCTATAGAGAATTCATCAACGAGTATGAGGCACTGGGATACATGCGCAAAACACCAGAAGGAGCAGAACCCGTCACAGCATACTATCTACCGCATTACGGAGTTCTGAGAGAAGACGCACTCACCACGAAGCTGAGAGTCATCTTCAACGCCTCAAGTCCTAGCTCATCAGGATTACCTCTCAATGATATCCTTTATCCGGGTGAGAAACTGCAAGTTAATACCATGAACGTATTAACATGGCTCAGAAAACACAGAATTGTCTTTGGAACGGACATTGTCAAGATGTTCAGACAGATTCGAGTGCATCAAGACGACTGACATCTCCAGAGAATTTTGTGGATCAACGAAAATCAGCAGCAAATCACCTACCAGCTGACCACAGTCACCTACGTTCTCAATTATTCTCCATGGGTATCTCTACGAGTTCTCCAACAATTAGCAGAGGATGAAGGACATCGCTATCCAGCAGCCGTCGAGACACTCATCAAAGGTCGCTACGTCGACGATATCTACGGCGGAGCTGATATAGAAGTTCACCTCAAAGAAATCGCATGGCAGTTACAAGGGCTCTGTCAAGCAGGCGGTTTCGCTCTACAAAAGTGGAGCAGTAATTGCCCACACGTCTTAGAGGAATTGGGAATCTCAACGAGCAAGACAATCATCCAGTTCGAGGAGCCTATCACCAAAGTGCTCGGCTTGTCTCGGCATCAATCGTCCAATACATTTCGATTTAAATCAAAGCAGTTTGAGTCAGCAACAGTCACCAAGAGAGTAGTAGCATCAGAAATTGCTCAACTGTTTGATCCATTGGGATTCATCGCTCCAGTAATCGCCCGAGGCAAGATAATCATCCAAGATCTGTAGAAACTCAACCTCACTTCGGACACACCACTTCCAAAGGAGTATGAAGATCAATGGACGAGCTTCAGAGAGAACCTCAACAAACTGAACCAAGTCTTAGTGCCAAGGTAGCTGAGACTCTCATCGGAGACATCGAGCATCCAGAGCCATGAGTTTGCAGATGCATCAACAACAGCCATGGGCGCAGTGGTGTATATCCGCATCAAGCAAATCAATGAGCCAGCATCAACGGTAATGGTATGCGCTAAAACAAAAAATAGCTTCCAACAAGCGCATGACCATCCCTCGACTCGAGCTAACAGCAGCACTCATGCTTACTCAACTAGTAGTTGCAACTCAGCAGATGCTGGAACTCAATGAAGTAGATACGTATCTATGGTCGGATTCAAGTGTATCCCTACCTTAGATCAAGAGTCATCCATCGAGATCGAAGGATTTCATCCAAAACCGAGTCATCAAGATCCAGGAATCCCTTCTAGAATCTTGCAGACGCTACCTGGAGGCACATCAGCGGACTAGAGCGAGACACACCAGCGAGACACACCAGCGCATCCAGAGGACTATTACCACAGGAGCTAGCAGAACATCAGCTATGGTGGTCAGGCCCCGAGTGGATAAATCAGGAACCTGAAAACTGGCCAGTATCACCAATTGACTCTCCAGCCAAAGCATCGACAGAAGCAAGGCCAACTCCATTACATCAGACATCTGTCAAGGTCAACGCCGTAGCAGAGCCCCTCAACAGATATTCAATACTAGCCAAGATCCTCCAAGTAACAGCCACCTTGAACCGAGCCATCGACAGGTTCGGAAGACAGCCAGTCCCTCAAACACCGGTCCTACCCTCTAGAGAACTCAACGAAGCTAGACTGTTTTGTGTAAAAATTACGCAATAGCAATATTTTGCATCTGTTCACAGGCTACTTGAGAGAGACCATCAAATACCACGGAGTTATCCACTAGCAAAGCTGATTCCAACTCTAGACAATGAGAGCATCATCAGGCTAGGTGGCCGCCTTAAGAATTCTTAACTAGACCCTGACGAGATTCACCCAATTATCCTGCCTCGTCAGTCTCGTTTAATAACGTTGGTCACCGAAGAAGCTCACCAAAGGATACTCCATGGAGGAACTTAACTCACCCTATCCCACACCCGCCAGAGGTATTGGATCATCGGCGGCAGATGCACTGTGAGAGCATATATCTCACGCTGCCCTGTCTGCATCCGACATCGAGGACGACAGGCCCAGCAGCTAATGGGCCAACTGCCTGCAGTGAGAATATCACATTCAGGAGCATTTCTCTATACGGGGGTGGACTATGCCGGCCCATTCCCTATTCTCAAATGGCGACCCACAAATGCCCAACCATCTAGCGTTCATATTGCAGTATTTGGGTGTTTCAGTACATCAGCAGTTCATTTAGAGCTCGTTTCCAGGCAGACAACAGACACATTCATCGAAGCCTACAAGAGGTTCACCGGAAGGAGAGGCATCCTCGAGGTTATGTTCAGTGACAACGCAACCACGTTCGTTGGCGCCTCAACAGTCCTCAATAAGCTGTACAACCAGCCATTCAGAGAGAATCAACAGATCTAGGCTGCTCTCGCCACCAACGGGACTCAATGGAGCTTTTTACCACCGAGAGAACCCCATTTCGGTGGCAAATGGGAGGCAGCTGTTAAATCAATNATCAACAGATCTAGGCTGCTCTCGCCACCAACGGGACTCAATGGAGCTTTTTACCACCGAGAGAACCCCATTTCGGTGGCAAATGGGAGGCAGCTGTTAAATCAATGAAATATCATCTCAAAAGAGTACTTGGGTCGACAACATTCACCTACGAGGAACTCAACAGCATCCTGATCCAGATAGAAGTCTGCCTCAATTCCAGGCCAATCACACCGATGTCAGATGACCCAGAAGACCTCCAAGCACTCACCCCAGGTCATTTTCTAATCGGTGAGCCTCTACAGGTGATTCCAGAGCTATCAATCATCAATGAGAACCCCAGCAAGTTGCAGAGATGGAATCTGATCACCCAGAAAATACAACAATTCTGGTCCAAGTGGTCCAGAAAGTGTCTTCAAACGTACCAAGCTATGTACAAGTGGAATTAACGACGAGAGAACATCAAAGTTGGAGACATGGTCCTGATGGTCGACGAGTACTATCCACCAGCAAAATGGCCACTCGCTAGAGTAGTGGCAGTTCACCCAGGAGAAGATGGCCTCACAAGAGTTGCAACTATCAAAACATCACGAGCAGTAGTACCAACTCGACCAGATGGTACTCCCAATATCGAGAGAATCACCAGTACCAGCATGACATTCATCAGACCCATCACCAAGCTCTGTCTCCTATCGACAGACCCTCCACCAGCAGAACATCCCCCAGAAGATGATCCCGAGCGAGTCAACGAGTAATCATCGCAGAGAAGCAGCAGCAGAGAAATTCAACATACAATTCATTATCCCTGATGATAAATGGCCCCCGGGATGTTTGAAATTCAGCTATTCAAACTAATCAAACGGTCACCGGGCTCAACGAAAATCTCGAGAAACTTCGGGACCCTTCGGGGTCACGGTCAGCTACGAAGAAAATCGCCGAAAAATTTAGTAGTATCGTTCTAGACACCGAGAGAGTCACTCTAATCACAGTATTGTATCGCCGTAACCGCTCAATCGAGTAGATCACCGGAGTACATCAACGCGATATATTCGAGTCTAGCGCTTCGTGTAGTGTCTCTATTTAATTCCATTCGATTATCAATTAATTATGAATTAACTATCAATTATTTTGAGTCAATCGTCAAGTTCAATATCGAGAGAATCTCAAGTGCAGTGCATTTTTCAAATCATCATTTAATTGACTTTGTCGAGCAAATCAACAGTGTAACATTATTAATTCATCAAGACGCGTGGGTTTTTCCACAATAAAATATATCAAGAGGGTGGTTTTATAATTCCGCGTGTTTAATTTTCCACCTCCTTCCACAATTCCATTTTTTTCCAACCGGGATCTCAATTTAGCTTCAATCTCAAACAAGATCTTGACAGCCAAATTTCTGTCTCATTTAGATTCCGAGATATTCGTCAAAAACTGGCCAATAGTCAAAATCGACTTGACCCGGTTTACCGCTTAGCAACTGAATTTTTCAGAAAGCTCCAGAATTTTAGAGCTGTTTTTAGGCTGCATGTTGCAATATGAAGGAAAACGTAATAATTTATAGTCCTTGTCTTAACGGAGACCCTAAAAAATCTTCAAATACAGTTCGAATCCGCCAAAAAAAAACGTTTCCAAAAATTATGCTGGGATGATTCAGGATCATCTGAAATGTGGAGGTTTAATATTCCCTGAGGAAGTATTCTTACGGTGGTTTGGTTCAAATTTTCAAAGAATTTCCAAATTCAGATGACATTGACAAAAAAGTTGTCTTTGAGAATGAGATTTACATGGTTTAAAATCATTCCAATTTATTTCCATTTTCAACAAATTGAAAAATTCCTTGTGAAAAAATTTGTCTCGAAAAATTAGGCTCAGACGACTCAAAATCATCTGAAACATCGATATTTGTTATGCCCTGAGGAAAAGTTGACAGGACATTTTGGCCCGATTTTTCAAAAAATTAAAAAATTCCATGTAACAAAATGGAAACATCAGTCTCGAAAAGTTAGGTTCAGATGACTCAAAATAATCTGAAACGTGGAGATGTCCTATTCCCTAGAAAAGTTTTTATACGAACTTCGACTGAAATTGTCAAGCACACAGAGAAAAAGTGGATTAGCTTTAGAAAAAAGTTCCTAAATTCTAGAAACCTAGGTTTCTAACCTTCAGTTCTCTAAAATTAAATTTTTTTTCTAAAATTTAGAAATTTTTTCCCCCGTAATGGCGATGTTATCAATGGGGAGAGGGTTTTACATAAGAGAAAGGTGTAGGTGTGGGGGGGAGGTCTAGAGTGTCAAAAGGGCGGATTTACATGGAGCATTATATACATTATTATTCATATTATTTATTTCTGCATTTGGGATACATAGCCCCATCGCAGGGGGGATTTTCAGATACTAAGTGTTGCATAAGAGTAAAGAGTAAGAGTAAGAGTAAGAGTAGTATAAATTTGATTTCCTTTTTCTTTTTACATTTACACCGCGAGTCATCATTCAAATTCGCACGACTTGCACTCGAATGAGCGCGGTTTGACAAGTATTCTACAACTAAAAAAAATCTTTGCGTCATAGAAAAATTCTGAAATAATTCACCGACCTGCTTTGACGTTGAATAATCTTCTAAGGGGTGAGGGTAGGTACATTACTAGCTACCAATCGATTTTGCGCTACTTGCTAAGTCCTTTAACTCTAAAAAATAACTTTGCGCCATAGAAAAATTGTCAAAAAATTGAGAGTACTTTTTTTACTTCCACTAAACCCAGGAATAATAAATTAAAGAGGGATCAATGAAAATTTTGGAGAGAAAATGGAAAAATTAAGTTCGACTAATCTATTTCACGCTAATTGGTAAGTATTTTAGCATTGTAAAAACAACTTTACATCATAGAAAAATTCGGAAATAATTGTAATATGACATTTTTGCATGGGGGTTAAAAATGCCTGTTACCTTCGCCCTTCTACCCCTGAATCTAGTTAAACTCAAAAATGCAAAAATCTATGGGCGCCAGGTAATTTTTAGCCGAAATTATCAAACCGGAGGAGTCTACTAAATCAGTTCTAACTAATTCGAAAATCTCTAAAACGTACACAAAAAGGGAGAAAACTATATTTTTGGGGAAAGGTGACAGTCCTCGGTTCGCTCAGTGTGCTAGGTTGTGGAGAGAGGGGTGGATTTCAGGTGGAAACGGGTTAATGGGGCGGCCAAAGCTACAAAACAAAAAAAAAAGAGATCGACATTGTCCTTATTTGCTTCACTATTGAAATTTCTCAAAATAAAGAATTTACATACCCTTACATCAGGGTCTTACCAACAAAAGAAAGAATTGCAATAATAATCGGCGTTCTTCTAACAAACGTAAAATAATAGATTGACTCGAAATATTTGGTCCTGCCAATAATACATTATCGATTAATTCGGCTACAAAGTGAGGTCGTCAAATCCCTCAAACGGTAATATGAAAATATTCGCTAATCTTGAAATACTCGAGAATTCCTAGAACTGGAGGAAAGATATGCGAATCCCCGTGAGAGTGAGAGAGAGGACATAAACCCAGCGGTATACGTATAACGTACTGCGGGAAACCAAAAAAAATTGATAAAACTAAACTCGCTGTAGCGGAAATTCAGTAGAGTCAAATTCGGAAAACCCAGAGTCACATTACTCGGGAAGGTCTAGAGAAGCCCACGATCCCAAAATTATAAATTTTGGATCACTGGGAGCCATTCCGGGTTAATTTACATCCCGAAGGAAATCTTAACGAGGGAACACTCGCGGGAAGCGAGAACCGCAGCTTGTTGGTGCGGATGAACGTTAGCGAGGTGCCGCGAGGGGGAAGCATTCGTGGGGAATGCTCGAGCCTCTCTACGCAATTTATACGTAGAGGGAGATACAGATACACCCCGCCATAGAAGCGAAAGAGAGAGAGATAGCCCAAGTCGAAAATCTTCAGATTTCGACCGGGAAAATTTATGAGTCCACTAGAGACAAAACACCCTCACCGAAACCGAAAATCACCTCAAAAATATGGCCGGGATAACCCGGAAGTCGCGATGATACGACTCGGTACCGACCCGATTTGGGTGGAATAACCGATTAAAAATCGGGGTGACACACGGATAAAAATCCAGAATATCCGTTAAATCCCCAAAAATGGTAAATTAGGATATCGAACGAGGGATTGTTCGGAAGTTAACCTACTCCACGTGGCTGAGACAACGAGAGGGAATCCACCATGAGGGGGAAGAACCGACGCCATTATCAATGGCTCGGATAAGATTCAATTTCCACCGTAAAACTCACGGGGGTAGGGACACTATAATCCAAGTCATTTTAATCCTGAACAGTGTAATCCAAGGGCACGAATAATCCAAGGAATGACTATCACGAACTAAGCGTTAAGCCCTTGCGGGAGACTCACTTGGGCACGACTAACAAGGAACACTACGCAGGTGTTCCCCTCCGATTTCGATGAAACGTAAATATGTTTTAGGGGACCCAAAACTAAGGGAAACGTATTTTTCTTTAGCTGCCCATATTGGGTTTTGGGGGGTGAAAGTGCTCTCTGAAGTTGACCACCTCTCGGGGTCATTTTTCGATTGCACACATAAGGAAGCTTTTCAAACAACTCTTTCGCAGTGTATCATGAAGGTCTCAAGGAATGATGAAAATGCGAATTAGAACCGTCTCCGGGGGGTGAAATATGGAGGGTAAACTACCCTTGTGAAAATTCATTTTTCTCATAGAAAAAAAACTTTTGATGGAAATCCCATGGGATAGATTCTATTTGAAAAAGTAGAAAAAAATACAGAATACCTGTTTCGATTTTTTTTTAAATCGAAATTTAAAACTTGAAAAAATAGATTTTTCGTGAATCGCGAAATTTCAAACTTTTTCCTGTACAAAACGAAGCTTACGGCTAATGATGAGGAAAACCATTGGGACAGCAACCAGGAGTGGTGTCGGGGAGGTTACCTACCCTTGGGAGGGGGGGGGGGAATTTTTTTTAATAAGGGAGAAAAAATATCGATGAGAATTTTATGAAACACATTTCGTTCGAAAGCATGAGAAAATTTAAAGCACATATTTAGGATTTTTTCCGCAAATTAGAATTTTAAGGTAAGAAACATCGAGTCTTTGAAAAATTACAGGTTTTAAATTATTTGTTATAATAGACTTATCTTACACGGAATGATAAGTGAAACAATTGAAATAGTCTTCGGGAGTGAAACTTGAGGGCTTAACAATCCTCATGGTATTTTATCGAATCGATTGGATCAATCTCAAATTTTCAAAAGAAATCAGTAATGACCATGAATCTAAAAAATGTCACCGAAGGCCGGAGTAGAGATTCCAATAAACGGCTTCCATTTCCAATTTGAAAAAATGAGTTATGATGAAATATTTTGAGGAATTCAAATTTTCATCTGTATATGAACGTGGATGGGTGGTACAAAGAAGAGCCGGTGATTTTGTATAGTACATAATGGATCGATGATAAAATGTATTTCGGTTGCTCTTATCGCTTCGATGTGACACCGTTTTCAATGAGACGTAAATGGTGACATATGACAATACCATTCTGTTTGATAATGCAGAACCACAACTGAAGAATATTCGGGAGTTATAAACATATTGATGCAAATGGCTCATTTGTTATCTGAGGATGAAATTACTCAGATCAATATAACTTATACGATATCAATGTTTTTCATTTCCATCCCTCTTATGAATTACAATCAGTCTATGAAAATACATCGAAGAGAAAAGTAGTTTTTCGATGAGTGTCGTAATCTATACTTGTTCTACCATGAAAGTTAATCCGATCAACTTCTTATCCGACTTCTGAGGGTCCCGCACAAAATTCCTTCAGAAAAAAATTATTTTTGAAAAAAAAATAGGAAAAAACATCTATGTTGATAATTATTTTTGGAAAAAAGATTTCCTGAAAAAATTCCACCAACAAAAACCACAACAAAAGGACAAATAATAAAATTGATTACTCTGAAAACGGAAAAAAAACACCTCAATCATATTCCAAGAAATTGAACAATCATTTAATATCAGCAAGAACACTAATAATTTACAAACGGACCTGCCTCAAAGTAGTCAAACGAATAGAAAAAAACACAAAGGCATAAATTTCCCCGTCACAATACGTCAACAAACAATCAGAAAATTCCTCACGATACGTAAATATTACCTCATTCAATTAAAATTTAATATTGTGAGCAATGCCTCGAAGATATTGGAGATAATCACAATTTTCATACCCACTAACAATGTTCTTTATACGTTGATCGTAATCACGATATTTTTTCTTCTTCTTCTGTGGCTCACCTCCTGCATTCAATTGTTCGAGAACAGCTTCAGTCACAACTTGCTCAGACTTTAAATCAAATCAATAAATTTCCATACCGATAAATGACATCCTCCAGCTCTCAAATTAAAAGCATGGTGCCACCCCTGCACTGCATTATTAGTGCGGGGTGCGTCGTTGACCACGCTTTCGAAATGATTCCACAGGTCAATGTCAAATCTTGGCGACCCACGCTGCTTACGCCGAGACTGAGGCTTTTTTCCAATCCAAGTATCATCAATATAGTCAAGCAAAGGTGCATAACTCACTTTATTTTCTTCATAATAAGGGGATTTAATCAACTTTTCATATGCCCTTACCACGTCTGAAGAACGTACATAAGCTAATGCAAGGAGCATTCTGGTTTGCAATGCAAATTCACTGTCATTATTATACCTGCGTTGTAAACCCAACTCTTGTATTTTACTCCAAACCGCCTGTGAAAAATGAAACATACAAGCACTTATCCCTGCCCTTGGGAACTCCTTCTCAAACGCCTTTATCATTGCCTGTTCGAAATCAATGAATAATCGAGTTGGATCTAATCCGGGGTTCAATTCTTTCAATTTCTTCATAACAGTAATATATGTCTTTTTCCTCTTGTTTATACACAACACATATACCAGGGGCAACACTTTCCCATCCTTAAGTCCATGAATGGTATACAACTGCGCGAAGATCGATGGGGATGTTTTGAAAGTTCCATCAGCGAGCCAAGTATTACAAGATGCCAGAGTATTCAAATTAGATTCAGTACAATAGATAAAAATTCGATTCTTATCGTTAGAATCATACATTAGGAAAGGCTGGTTGTTTGTTGTTTGAGTATAACATTCAGTAAGGATCAAATCCTCGGCACTAGTTGGCTCCGGTGGTGTGGGGTTCTTGATAGCTCGTCTGTTCCTTACAGTTTTCGTCAATGACTCAGGATTCGGTAAACAACCCAAGGCCGAGGTGCTAGCTCCTTCCAACGACTTGGCAACTATTTTGGATGGTAGATCACAAGTCGTCACTGCTCTGTGATTAATTTCTGCTCTCACAACCTTAGCTTCAATTCCACCAGCATCGCCGGTATGCCTATGCTCCTTAACAGAGAGTACTTCACCTACCAATCATAAAATAAAGTCCAACCTAATTCAAAAGAAACAAACGAAGAGAAAAAGCCCAAAATTGTTGAAAAAATAAAAAACAAAAAATTACGCAAACCTTCAGGAGTTGCTGTGGTGTAACAATATCCATGCTCTCCCATATTTCACACATCGCCACGAAACCTTTCTTTCACTTATGGACAGCAAATAATACATAAATCCATTGTGAATTAATATTACACCACCTTTCTGATTTTCTATCAACGTCAAAGGCATTTTTCAATTGTTTCGCGTATCAACGACCAAACCAAACACACAAACAATACGAGCATTTCTCACGATGTTGATTCGAGCCCCAACACTCGTGTTGTGACGCGAGAAGGCGATGTACAAAGTCGACAATGGTAAAATGGAATTTGCAAATACAAAATTTAGGACAATTATTGTATCCAAAAATTATTTCATCACCTGCTCTGAGAAAACGTGTTGTATCAATCGTTTTTTCTGGAGGAATTATTTCATGAAACAATTTTTCCGGAAAAAAATATCTCCAACGGAATTTATTCAAAAAAAAAAATTTCCGTAGGTTTTTTATCCGAAGGATTTTTTTCCAAGGAATTTTTTCCAAAATATTTTTTCCCAAGGAATTTTGGGCGGACACCGACTTCTGATGGCAACATTTGAAGTTCTCAATCTTGCTGAAACACCCGTGAACAACGAGGAACGTGAATTAGCAGACACGTTCGAAAGAATATTGATTCAATCAAGGGAGGAATATAATGGAGTTGAAATGATCAAAGAAACATCCCTGGATTTTCAAGAGCCTTATAAAGATATCGAAATGATAGCGGTCGAGGATGAAGAATTTCAAACACATACAGAAGAATCACCTGACAGTTGTTCGGAGGATGAGGAACCTGTAGATTTCGAATATAAAAAGAATGCCGTTGACTTCTGGAGAAGTGGAAAAAAGAAGAAGAATCTCTCTATAGAAACTGTTTCCCAAAATTCAGGAAGGTGAAATCGCGTAGACAGTTACGACGCTGGGCGAATCAAATCAATAAAGGAGGGACATACCTGGAGAAGTTGAAACGCATTTCGGAGTACACATTAAAGAATATGAAGAATGCTCCGATGCAGGTTTGATCGTCCATGATACTGACCTCCGAAGGTGGGTCCTGCAAGCCCGGAAGGAAATCGGCTTCGAAGACGTTCGTTTTACAGCTTCATCCAGGTGGTTGCATTATTTCAAACGAGCACACCGCATAACATGCCGGAAGATTAACAAATTCATCACCAGAAAAACATTAGAGACTCGGGAAGAGTTACAAAAAGAAGCGGACGAGTTCCTCCTGAAAGTTCGGTCTTATTGGGATACGTATGGCCCAGAAAACATTTATAATACTGATCAAAGTGGTTTCCAATTGGAAATTCATTCAGGGCGAACGTTAGCTGAAGAAGGTACTAAACAAGTAGCGTGCGTCGTACAATCGATAACTTCAACAACACATAGTTATACAGTACATCCTCTGATTTCTGCTGATGGGAAATTACTTTCACCTCTCTTCCTGGTTTTGAATGAACCTTCTGGAACTTTCGGTCCAATAGTGGAGCAAAATCTCTTCAAACCGGCGAATGTCTTCATCACCACTTCAAAATTGGGAAAACTCACTTCACGTATGACAATATTTAAGACCTAACAAACATGATATGTTCTATACAATAATTAGGATTATCATCTAGTACTTGATTTTTCAGAGCATTTCAAAACCTGGTTGAAGGAAGTCTTTTTCCCAAACGTGGGTCCTAGAAGTCTACTGTTAATCGATTCCTGCGGACACTGTTCTCAAGTCGTGAAAGAAATTACTTCTCCGGATAAAGAATTATTAACCATGTTGATACTAAAGGGGACTACTGGAAAAATTCAACCCCTTGACGTATATGGTTTTAGGATATGGAAGAATTATGTTCGTCATTTTTCGGATAGTGTCGTCCTAATGGACTATGATATTAATTTACATTTGCGGAACAATATCATAAAGTTACAGTCTTTAGTCCATAATCAATTATCATCACCAAGACATCAATATTTATTTCGTTACGCTTGGTTTCAGAGTGGTTACATTTCTTAAAAACCCAGATGAATTCGAAAATCCTGTCAATTTTGCATTCGGGCAATCATCTCATCCGCACTGTGATAGTGAAGGCTGTTCCAATATTGCGGTAGTCAGATGCTCATGTTGCAAAAAATCACTTTGTTTGCGGCATTTTTTTGAAGAATATCATTTTTGTACGCATTACGTCCCCTAATACTATCTATACTGTCGATTGATCCCAACAAAATGTATGCTGATTGAGAACATAATNTCTATACTGTAGATTGATCCCAACAGAAAGTATGCTGATTGAGAACATAATACTAGAAGGAATAAATGGTCTGAGCTTCTATAATAATATCAATGTATATTCTGAATTCCATCATTTGGGGATTACTACCATCATTGTTTCCTTTCCATATCGGATCTTCATTCAATCCTTACCATTTAGTTCGGACTATGTTATTGTGATACAACTAGACGGATAATTAAAAGGTTGTAATTGATATATAACTAGCAATGGACATTTTCATGGGTTCAAATTTCGATATTTCTTATTATTCTGTACTCTTTCGAATGAATTCTGTTCACTAATACAATTAAAATTAACTCCCAGAAAGGTTATTTAGCCTCCAAGTGTTACTTCCAGAGACTCATCACTCATCTTTTTTATGTGCCAAAAAATCGAAGAGTTGTATATAATAAAAAAAAAAGTATTTTACTTTCAATTTTAGTTTGGGGAAAAGAATCGCAGGATGTGCTTTGAATTGTCTCATGCTTTCGAACAAAATGTGTTTCGTAAAATTCTCATCGATATTTTTTCTCCTTTACTAAAAAAATTCCCACCCCCAAAGGGTAGTTAACCTCCCCGACATCACTCCTGGATCCTGTCCCAATGGTTTCCCTCATCATTAGCCGTAAGCTTCGTTTTGTACAGGAAAAAGTTTGAAATTTCGCAATTCACGAAAAATCTATTTTTTAAGTTTTAAATTTCGATAAAAAAAAAACAAAACAGGTATTCTGTATTTTTTTCTACTTTTTCAAATGGAATTTATCCCATGGGATTTCCATCAAAAGTTTTTTTTCTATGAGAAAAATGAATTTTCACAAGGGTAGTTTACCCTCCATATTTCACCCCCCGGAGACGGTTCTAATTCGCATTTTCATCATTCCTTGCGACCTTCATGATACACTGCGAAAGAGTTGTTCAAAAAGCTTCCTTATGTGTGCAATCGAAAAATGAACCCGCGAGGTGGTCAACTTCAGAGAGCACTTTCACCCCCTAAAACTCAATATGGGCAGCTAAAAAAAATACGTCTCCCTTAGTTTTGGGTCCCGTATAACATATTTAAGTTTCATCGAAATCGGAGGAGGACATCTGCGTAGTGTTCCTTGTAAGTCGGCCAACGCGGAACTGATGTCGGGGGTCAGTACTGCGATACACTAGACCCATGAGAATTCCGACCAATCGATCTGAGCTCTGATTGGTGGAGACGTTTCACTTCTGAAAAGCGTGAGCCTTGAGGAAACCACCGAATAAATTCGGGGAGAACGAAGGCGTAACTATCCAAAAATCTAAATTAATATATTCTAACATTTTAATTCAACAAAGTTCAGCTAATAAATAATTTAGACGAACTGAACCGAACTGATGGACGTTCCGATAATTACTAAGGGCTTTTGGCGCCTCCCACGGATCGGTTCTCCGGGTTTCACGGGGTTAAAAGACCAATACTACTAACTATTCTCTCCAATTTTTCAAAAACCCTAAAGCAACCTGGGAATTCACTGGATACAAGGGTTTTACTTGCTCCACGTGACCTTCCACCGAAAACTAAAACATAACTAATTAATTCCCATAAAATCCGTTGTAATTTGGAGCGCCGGCATTTCAGCCGAACCTGATCGATTTCCCGTAAGATTAACAATAGGGTGGACCCCATAAAGAAACCGGATGACTCGATATGTTGGTCCTTCTTCGCGATGACTTTACGGGCCCTCAAAAACGCGTAATTAACAGATCTTGCCAAAAAATTGTACTCTATACCCAATCCCAAAATTCCAAAACTCTAAAAATTCACCACGCCATAGCGGGCACTCGAAACTCAATTATCATAACGATAATCGTATAAATCACCACACTGAAGTATGACTGCTCCATATCCAAAAACTCCACCGAAGTGGGGTAAACTCTAAACTCAAAATTCCTTCACCGAAATGGGAAAACCAAAATTCTTTCTCTCTCTCTCTACTCGTTACTCACGGTTCGTCGTATAATGTCACAGGGGTAGGTTGTTATCAGATCGCTTGGTGTTCCTAATAAACATCCCCACATGTTCGTTACATAATTCAGAGAGTTTCTTTGACTTCCACTAAACCCAGTAAAATTAAGTTGAAGAGGAATCAATCGAAATTTGGGGGTAAGGATGAGGAAATCATATGCCATCAATCGATTTCACGCTACTTGGCAAAAATTTTATCACTAAAAAACGAATTTGCGTCATAGAAAAATTCTGAAATAATTCAGAGAGTTTCTTTGACTTCCACTAAACCCAGTAAAGTTAAATTGAAGAGGAATCAATCGGAACTTAGTGGTAAGGATGAGGAAATCATGTGCCATCAATCGATTTCGCGCTGCTTTGCAAATATTTTAGCATTTAAACAAAGACTTTGCGTCACAGAAAAATTCTGAAATAATTCAGAGAGTTTCTTTGACTTCCACTAAACCCAGTAAAATTAAATTAAAGAGGAATCAATCGAAATTTGGGGGTGAAGATGAGGAGATTATGTGTCATGAATCGACTTCGCGCTACTTTGCAAATATTTCAGCACTAACAGATGACTTTGCGTCATAGAACAATTCTGAAATAATTCAGAAATTTACTTTGATGTCCAACAAAACCAGTAAAAATAAATTAGAGAGGGATCAACTGAAATTTGAGGGTGAGGGTGATGACAAGTATTTTAGCAGTAGAAGAAATACTTTGCATCATAGAACAAGTGTGAGAGAATTTAGAGAGGTTCTTCATTTTTTAATCAACCGAATAACAATCAATTTAGAAAAAAATAATTTAAATTTGGAGGTGGGGGTGAAAAGAACTTGAGTTATCGGGCGATTTTGTGGGACTTAACTTATGTGTAGCAGGAGAAAACCAAATACTTTGCGTCATCGGAAAATTTTGGAACAATACAGCGCAGGTCTGGTGACCACTAAGGAATGAAAAAAAATTGCGGGGTGTAATGAAAGAGGTGAAGACAGAAGAAACCCTATTGTTAAAAAAAAAGTTTCCGAAAATTCTCCTGACGTGAAATAATGGTTTCGATAACACAAGTCAAGTCGCAAGGAGTCAGTGGGCTTGATTAAGGCCCGAATGGACGGATTTTTTTCCCGAGTGGCGATTTTACGCCCCCCCAGTTTGCGGTCAAAGCAAGAAGCTTTATTCCAACCATAGCTATGTCGGTAACTATGGGAATGGCAGGAAACCAGGGTGACATATAAAAGTGGGGCTTCGAACGGGCCCCGCAGTTTTTGTTTCTTATTCTCTTCGTGTTTATTTTTTCCGGTAGATCTTTTCATGTTTCCTATGAAGTTTTCGAGAAATATTTCCTATTTTCGAGAGAGTTCTGCGGTTTCTGAGAAAATTCCTAAAAATTCTGCAGTTTTCGAAAACATTACAAGGATATTTAGAGTTTTCAAACAAAATTCGAGGAAATTCTAGGGTGTCCGAGCACGTTCGAAGAAATTCTGCAGTTTTCTAGAAAATTCCAGAAAAAACTTGGGTTTTCGAGACAGTTGTAGATAATTCTTAGGTTTTCGAAAAAATTCTAGGAACATTCTCCGGTTTTTGAAAAAATTAGAGGGAGCGGGGTAATATGGACAACTGAAATAAAATGAACACTCAAAAATTGGCGAAAAATTTTTTTTTTTCAAAATTCAAGATTTTAAAAATTGATTTATTGGGCATTATGGACACCTGATAAATCTGTATGGACGGGACTAAAATGAATACTTGAAACATTTTCAATAATTGATTTTTAAAAATCGCTTCTTGGCAAAATCCACAACTTAGAAATTATTCAAGAGTGGGGTAAAATAGACATCCGAAAAATTTGGTCCTATTCCAAAATAAAGAAAATTTTTAAAGGACATTTTCCAACAGAATCGTGTCGGTATCTTTGTATAATGAAAAATTAGAGTTGGGAAAGATATTAACAAACAAACTCTATTAAATTTTCCATTGAAATTTGAAATATAAAGTAGCTTTGAATTTCCTGTTCTACTCTTGAAATAACTTTGAAATTATTAATTTTTTTTCAATGATCAATTGCACGCCCTACACATCTGACCTTTTGTTCATTTGCGAAATTTCTAAGATGGCTACTTTTCTACTCACAAATCAAATCACCATAAAACAATAGGCGGAGAGGAGGATGAATGAGCAAGAAAAAATTTGATTTACCACCCCCCACGACGAACGTCAAAAATAAGTATTTTTTTCAATTTGAAAAATTAAAATTGTTGAAACAAAAAATTGAGGAAGAAATCGAGGTGTCCATTTTACCCTGTTTTTTCTTATTACGACGCAGTTTCATGAGAATGTGTTGGTTTTTATGATCTTCAAATGAAGCCGGAAGAGTAGATTTGATCAAAGTCAACTCATTATTTAAATCTGGTGAAAATATTACAATAGCCTCCTCTGTAACAATATCTCGAATTTTCAAAAAAAAAAAATTGAGAAAATTGTAAGGTGTTATATATTTTATGCAAACCGATCTCTTTACTATCGACTTTTTTTAACCTGTCAGTAGGCGCGTGGTTCCACCACCGTTCTTGAGACGCGCGATGAGGGAAACGCTCATCGGCTTCTCGTATTAATAGAGCCAAATAGCGCCATACGCGGTGCTGTTCGGCATTCTGCGGCACGAGCCCCATACCCGTAACACGTGGAAAATTTCGACCCTGCTGAAGAAAATATTTCTTTTTCTACTCAACCCTGATCAATAAACGACTTTTATCACCACGAGAGTTAACTAGAAGAGTTACTTGAGGCATAAAAAAAAATTTCAGAAGAAGATTTGCGCTTTTAGGGTATATATCCTATGGAGTGAAAATTGTTGTGAGGGAATCGGGTTATAACAGACAATTGGATTTGTTATTTTGAGTGATTTCTTCAATTTCAATCAACTTTTTTCAGAATTAAACATTTGATTTTGGAATTTGGTTCTTGACTATCTCTGAATCTATTCTCGATTTTTTTAATAGTTGACAGTTGCAGTTTTTATTCTCTATTGTCTTTCAATCGATTTNAATTATTCAAGAGTGGGGTAAAATAGACATCCGAAAAATTTGGTCCTATTCCAAAATAAAGAAAATTTTTAAAGGACATTTTCCAACAGAATCGTGTCGGTATCTTTGTATAATGAAAAATTAGAGTTGGGAAAGATATTAACAAACAAACTCTATTAAATTTTCCATTGAAATTTGAAATATAAAGTAGCTTTGAATTTCCTGTTCTACTCTTGAAATAACTTTGAAATTATTAATTTTTTTTCA
>NW_021680603.1:231032-240244 GCF_001412515.2 Diachasma alloeum | reverse complement strand
AACAAACTTCGACTTTATTAAATTTTCCATTGAAGTTTGAAATATAAAGTAGCTTTGAATTTCCTGTTTTACTCTTGAAATAACTTTGAAATTATTAATTTTTTTTCAATGATCAATTGCACGCCCTACACATCTGACCTTTTGTTCATTTGCGAAATTTCTAAGATGGCTACTTTTCTACTCACAAATCAAATCACCATAAAACAATAGGCGGAGAGGAGGATGAATGAGCAAGAAAAAATTTGATTTACCACCCCCCACGACGAACGTCAAAAATAAGTATTTTTTTCAATTTGAAAAATTAAAATTGTTGAAACAAAAAATTGAGGAAGAAATCGAGGTGTCCATTTTACCCTGTTTTTTCTTATTACGACGCAGTTTCATGAGAATGTGTTGGTTTTTATGATCTTCAAATGAAGTCGGAAGAGTAGATTTGATCAAATTCAACTCATTATTTAAATCTGGTGAAAATATTGCCCTACCCTCCCCTGTAACAATATCTCGAATTTTCGAAAAAAAAAATCGAGGAAATTCTAAGGTGTTTGAGTACGTTCTAGAAAATTCTTAGGTTTTCGAGAAAATTATAGGAAAATTCTTCGGTTTTCGAGAAAATTATAGGGATATCCTTAGCGGACCAAGTTGATAGTTGAACTCTCCATAATTTCCTGTGTTTGAGAGAAAATTGAGAGTCGGAGTGACGAGGCCAAAAATATATTTTATGCAAACCGATCTCTTTACTATCGACTTTTTTTAACCTGTCAGTAGGCGCGCGGTTCCACCACCGTTCTTGAGACGCGCGATTAGGGAATCGCTCATCGGCTTCTCGTATTAATAGAGCCAAATAGCGCCATAGGCGGTGCTGTTCGGCGTTCTGCGGCACGAGCCCCATACCCGTAACACGTGGAAAATTTCGACCGTGCTGAAGAAAATATTATTTTTCTACTCAACCCTGATCAATAGACGACTTTTATCACCACGAGAGTTAACTAGAAGAGTTACTTGAGGCATAAAAAAAAATTCAGCAAAAGATTTGCGCTTTTAGGGTATATTTCCTATGGAGTGAAAATTGTTGTGAGGTAATCGCTCATAGCGCGCCTAGTGACGGGTTAAAACAGACAATTGGATTTGTTATTTTTAGTGATTTCTTCAATTTCAATCAACTTTTTTCAGAATTGAACATTTGATTTTGGAATTTTGATTCTTGACTATCTCTGAATCTATTCTCGATTTTTTTAATAGTTGACAGTTGCATTTTTTATTCTCTATTGTCTTTCAATCGACTCAATTTTTTTGAAAATTAAGAGTTGGATTTTTGATTCTCAATTGTCTCACAATCTACTCTCACCTTTTTTGGGAATTGAAAGTTGAATTTTTTTATTCATGAAAATAGGATTTTTTATTCTTAATTGTCGCTCAATCTACTTGAAAATTTTTGTGAAAGTTGAGTTAGATTTTTGCTTCTAAAAGGAAGCCCTGATGTATTCGTCAAATCTGAAATTTTCATTTTTTGTGCCAGGATGAGTAATTTTGGTCTTAGGAGTTCGAATGTCATGCAGTTTTTAGATCATGTCCGTATATATGTATGTATGTACGTATTTGAGTTTTTTTTTTAATTTAGTTTTTCGACGATCATTCAAAAAATAATTACTTGTAATACCACAAGAGCTTCAAAATTATCGGGTATTTTCCGATAGGTTCGTTTGTATGCAGGGAACCTTGAGGAAAATTCCCGATTAATTTTGAAGCTCGTGTGGTATTCGGGGGATCATTTTTCCAATCAAATATCGGGCAATATAATTGGACCACGAAACTCATAATTGAGAAACGAAAATTGTATAATTAACACAACAGCATTCTCTTGTTGCAGTAATTGTTTAGAAGAAATATTACGGACTCAGTAATCAAAGAAAATTAATTTATTCAATTAAAAGCGTATCAACAGCTGAACTGTTATGCTACGAAAGACGATCACACGAACATCAGAACAGAGACGTTCGAATAGTTGAAATACGATCGTGTGCCTTTCGCATACTCCTCTACTTCCAACACATTCAATGTGTGTGTCAGCACTCAATGTGTAGTTTCTCTCATCACAAAAACTGGTAAATTGATTCCAAATTATCTTCTTCGAATTCTCCGTATTGACGGGAATATTCCCCTTTACTTTTTCATCAATGGTTTTCAGGGAATGAATTCCGAAGCTACTCATTTCGAATAAAAATCCTCGGATTACCACAATTGAATTCAGTCTGTCAGCTTGACGAGAGGTTAATTCGACTGCATGATGTTTTGTTTTTTATGTAGCAACTACCAGACAAAATTATCAAAAAATTATCAGTTGAAAACCCTGTAGCTTGTACCACGTGATGTCGAATGGGCCAATTATATTGCCCGATATTTGAGTTGGAAAAATAATCGTCGAAATCTCTTCAATTATGGCTTAAAATATTCTTTTGGATGTTATATCGGTCGAGTTCGAAGATAGCGGCGATCGAATCATTTGCTTTGAAATTATAGCCTAAAAAGCATTTAATCGAGGTTTAATGAGTTTAATCGCGGCTTAATCAGGGTTTAACCAAGGTTTTGTCAAGGTTAAATCAAGATTTAATCAACAGGTCCCGCGATCAGGTCAACACCAGGTTGACCCATAGTCAGCCCAAATTTAACCCGTAGTCAAACCAAGGTTGATCCATGGTTAAGCCAAGGTCGACCCATGGTCAAGCCAAGGGCGACCCATGGTCAAGCCAAGGCTGATCCACGGTCAAGCCAAGATTGACCCATGGGCAGGTCACGGTTGACCCATGGTCAAGCCAAGGTTTACCCATGGTCAAGCCAAGGTGGACTCGTGGTCAAGCCAAGGTTATCTCGTGGTCAAGTAGTGTTTCCCGATACCCAAAAAAATATCGATACTCAGTATCGTATCGAAGCAGATTACTTGGTATCGATATCACAAAGTATCGCCTTGGAAAATATCGATACTCATAATATAGATCTTTTTAAAAATTGTGGATGACATTGACAAATAGAAAAAAATTTAAGTTGAAGAATGTCGCGTTAAAAGACCTTAAACATTCAGATTCATTCACGTGAGGATATCTCAGTATTGTTTACAATTTGGTACAGACCATTCTATAGATTCCACCACTTTCAATCATCAAATTTATCAATTAAATTACGCAAGGAAAAATTGAGATAAGTTATGAATATTCAGTGTCATTCACATTACGTTTTGCACAGAATGATTATTTTCTTCATTCGAGGGTGGAACATCATGAGATTCACTAGGGGATGATCAAATTTCACGAGGGTTAAACTCTACGAAGNACACGAGGGTCATAGGGGAATGGTCAAATTTTACGACGATCACAAGGGGATGGTCACATTTCACGAAAGTGAAACGGCACTTGACAAAAGGAGATGGTCAAATTTCACGAGAGTCAAACAGCACGAGAGTCACACGGGGATGGTCGAACTTCACAAGAGTCAAACGTCATAAGGGTCACAAGAGTGTGGTCGAATTTCACAAGTGTCAAACGTCACGAGGGTCTCACGGGGATGGTCAAATTTCACGGGATGGAAACGGCACGAGGATCACAAAGAGACGATCAAATTCCAGGAGAGTGACCCGACACAAGGGTCACAAGAAGATAGTCAAATTTTACGAGGGTCAAACAGCAAGAGGGTCGCTAGGAGACCGTCAAATTTCACGAGAGTCAACCGACACAAGAGTCATGCGGGGATGGTCAAATTTCACGAGGGTCAAATGTCACGAGAGTCACAAAGGAATAATGAAAGGTTATGACGTTTGAATGTTCCAATGGTCATTTCCCACGAAGGTCAAACGTCAAAGGAGCGAGGGGCAAAGGATCACAAAAGTCACAAGGAAATACGATGCTTTAACGATCATTAAGAATCACATGGAACAATCTCCAACTCTTTGTAGGAAGGATAATGGTGTTCATTATTCAAGTTTATTGAATTTTTCACGGAATCATTGGGCCCTGGAAAGGGCCCTGGAAAGTTCAAAAATTGGCGATCTCCCTGTGAGTATCGTACTGACTCGTAAATTCGATCGTCCCCTTGTGACCCTCCCAGTTTGGCCCTTGTGAAAATTGACCGTCCCCTTGTGTCGGTTAACTGCCGTGACATTTGACCGTCTCCTTGTGGCCCTCGGGGAATGTGACCATCCCCTTATGACCCTTGTGAAATTTGACCATCTCGTGGTGAGCCTCANTCGCTAGGTAAATATTTCTATTAACCCTCGATCACTCGCGCTCGGCCGCTAGCCTTCGTTTATCGCACGGTTAGCGCAGCGCCGCTGGAGTAAACCGAGCGCGCTGTTGCCATGTTGGCGCCTACCGCTACGTGCGTCTTTCAAATGTGGCAGTGAATGAAGAAGTAAATGTAGCTCGCTCGAGTGGTCGACAGAGATTCACTCGCACCGGGCGGAGCGGCGCGGGGCGCTTTTCTGTCCGTTCGACTTGTCTTTTTTGTGTAGCTAAACAAATTTTTCGGNCCCTCGTGAAATTTGATCGTCCCCTTGTCTCGCTCGTCACGTTTGACACTCGTGAACCTTGTCTCCATGTGACCCTTGTGACTTTTGACCCTTGTGAAGTTTGATCATCCCCTTCTGACCCCCGTGACCTTTGGCTTTGGTGAAATTTAGGCATTCCCTTATGATCCTCGTGACGTTTGACTCTTNCAGACAATGCCAACGCTCAATAAAAAGATTGAACTAGGAACTCTAATTTTTAAGAATTTTTAAGCGTCAAGAAACACAAAAATATAAATAGACAAAAACGGGCAGCGTCGCGTTCATTGAACGAGTAATCGTGGGTTGAATTTTTTCATCCGTGACTTTTTGAAAAACCCAAGCATTTTCTAGAATTTTCTACAAAACTGGAGAATTTCGTCGAATTTTTCAAAGAATTGGACAATTCTCTCGCNCATCCCCTTGTAACCCTCGTGCTGTTTGACCCTCGGGAAATTTGATCGTCTCCTTGTGACTCTTGTGACTTTTGATCCGTGTGAAGGGTCTCATTGTGACCCTTGTGACTTTTGACCTTCGTGAAATTTGATCATCCCGGTGTGACNTCTAGAATTTTCTACAAAACTGGAGAATTTCTTCGAATTTTTCAAAGAATTGGACAATTCTCTCGCAAACTTGTTGAGAATTTAATGTTGGTTTTTTTTGTTGATTATTTTTAATAATCGCATCTGGCTTTCCCTGGGCCAATTAGAGTTCAGTATTCAATAACATGAAGTACTTCCCAATTAAAATTAAAGTGGTTATTTCCCCCTAGCTTTTGATAATTTCCCTGCNAGAAAATATCGATCCCAACCCAGAAATATCGATACACCCAATATCGCGATGCGCAAATATCGATCCAAAATATCGAATATCGGAACAAAAAATATTGATATCAGTAAGTATCGATACCAGATGNAGAAAGTCATGAAGAAAGTCAAAATGAGTCGGTTTGGGAAGGATCCGATTACCAAAAATAATCCGTCGAATACCACCCGACCTCCAAAATTAATCGGACATTTCCCTCATGTTTTCCTGCGTAGCAACGATCGGGATAAGTTTCGCATAAAAATCCCTGGCGCTACGCGCTCGGGATTTTAATCTGCACAACTTCTCCCTCCCGTTGCTATGCTACAAAACAATCGGGAAATATCCGACNGAAACACTAGGTCAAGCCAAGGTTAACCCAAGGCCAAGCTAAAGTTGACCTAAAGTTGATCAAAAGTCAATGCAGAGTTGGGCCAAAGTTGACTCACGTTCAACCTTGATATTGATCTTTCTAGGTTCCAATCAATGGCTAGGAGTCGATTTTCACATTTTTCGTTTTTTTTCGGCTCCTGTTCCTAGTTAATTTTAAAAATTTCCATTCACTAGAAATTGCATTTCAAATTATCTTTGAAAAAAAAATATATTAAAATTGTCCTGGGATTAATTTTCAATTCCAAAAAAGTCGATTGGAAATAAAGAGATCACCAAGAATTACAAATCCAATTCTCAATNAAATATCCGATAATTTTGGAGGTCTCGTGGTATTACTACTGATTATTTTTCTCACTCGGATTTCAGCCGATCAGAGCGCAGTATTTGAGGCTGTCAAACAGTTTTATTCCGGAAATTTCTCNTTGAAAAAAAAATATATTAAAATTGTCCTGGGATTAATTTTCAATTCCAAAAAAGTCNTCAAATGTTTCTCATCTTTCAACGCATTTCACGTTTAATATTCTGTCTGAGAGATAAACACNAAATGCATTGTAGTCCTCGTTGCTCCAATCCTCAACTAACTCTCAATTTTATCTCAAACACTGGNGACTGTGTAAATGTATCCGGGTGCTGTTCACTGCCCTCTGCTTGGCCGAAATCCAAGTAGAAAAATAATCCGTCAAATAACACGCGTGCTCCAAAATTAATCGGATATTTTGAAGCACGAGGGGTATTACTACTGAAAATAGGATTTTTGATTCTCAATGAGTTCTCAATAGTTTTCAAAAAATTGAGAGTTGGATTCTTGATTTTCAATTAACTCTCAATTCACTGAGAGTAGATTGAAAGACAATTGAAAATCAAAAATCGAACTCTCAACTCTCAAAAAAGTTGAGGGTATATTCAGAGATACTTGAGAATCAAAATTCAAAAATCAAATTTTCAATCCCGATAGTAAAGTTTATAGTAAAGAGGGCGACTGGCATAAAATGCATTTTACGCCTCGTCACTTCAACTTTCAAATAACCCTGAATTTTCTCTCAAAAACCAGAAATTATCCAGAGTCCAACTCTCAACTTGGTCCGGAAGAGCCAAGTTTCTGAGAGTGTTCCAGAAAATTCTCCGGTTTTCTAGAAAATCCGTCGATTTTCAAAAAAAAATCGAAAAAATTCTCCAATTTTCTAAAAACTCTGAATTAATGTTCCAGTTTTGTAAACAAAATCGAGAAAATTATTGGGTTTTTGGGAACGTTTTAGGAAATTCTACGATTTTCTAAAAAATTCAAGAAAATTCAAGGTAATTCTCCGATTTTCTACTAAATTGCATGAGGTTCGCCGATTTTCTCATAAATTCGGAAGAATTCTACGGTTATCTAGGAAATTCGATGAAATTCATCGATTTNGGAATCCTCCGGTTTTCTAGAGAATTCGACAAACTTCTCCGTTTTTCGAGAGAATTCTCCAGTTTATTAAAGAATTTGCGAAAATTCCGCGTTTTCATAAACAATTGGAGAAAATTATCCAGTTTTGCTGAAAACTTTGAAAAAATTCTCCGGTTTGCGTTTGAAAAAAGAATTTTTGATTTTCAATAATCTCTCAATCTACTTTCAACGTTTTTGAGAACTGAGAATTTGATTGTTTTGTTTTTGAAAATAGCATTGTTGATTCTCAATGATTCTGAATTAGAGATGCAAAATGACAGTCATTTTTGAGATCGCGTCATGTGACCAAAAAATGACGGTCATGTGACGCACGAATTTCGTAACCACAAATGATCGCCACAAATAATTTGTAAGCAAATTGTTGTCAAACCATCTTTATGGATACATAATGACGGTCAAACTCATTTCTAATTTGTGACTGTTATTAATAATATAGCTTCATCTCTAGATAGATGGAAAATGACCGTAATTTATATTTAAAAATGCACATTAGGCTAATGCAAAATGAATTCAAAGAAAAATTGATAATAAAACAATGAGTTCGCATCTGTATAGATAAAAAATGACTGTCATTTTTTCTTGATCAATTGTGACGGTCATAGAAGGGTGGGGAAATTGTGACAGTTGTGGACAACGTCTCGTCATATGACCGTCAATGACAGGTCATGTAATGCATTCGCAGCTCTATCTGCATCTTATTTAAAAAAAACGAATTCTCAACTCTGTGGAAAAGTTGGGTGTAAATTGAAAGGGNGCGCTCCCTCCAACCAGAGGGTGAGCACTACTGCAGTCCAGAATCATGATGCCTAAGCAGCCGAAGGGACCCAAGAATGACAGCCTTTTGCATCTGGCCAGCCAGTATTAAGGCATTGCGCCTGCAGGCTGGAATCACCTCAAGCGCAGATACAAAAGACTGTTTCATGCCGCCAAGAGAGCCAATGATCAGGACGATCAGCTTGACCCTAAACCCGCGGTTCAACTGACGCAGCTCAAACAGGAGCAGCTGGTATTTGAGCCGTTTCTCCTCTTCCTTCGCAGATATATTGCTCTCGGCTGGCGCCGAGAACTCAATCACGTAGATGACTTTGTCTTCAAAGTCGAAGAGGACGATATCAGGCTTCGTCGCAGCGACGGGCCTGATAGTCGCATACGAGAAGTTCCAGTAAATCTTACACCTCTCATTCACGACAACGGACTCAATATCTCCTGGAGCATAAGGCAGAATCGGGGTCCGATCTATCCCATTACAGTGCCGCAGATGGTAATACAACACTCTCAAAGCCGCGTTATGACGGCGGATATAACTCGTCACTGCATATGTCGGACAAGCCGACAAAAGATGCATCAGAGTTTCCGGGGACTGTTTGCAAGCCCGACACCTAACATCCGGGACTTGCAACCCCATAACACGGCTCCTATAGACCAAGGTGTTTATCACGCCATCTTGACACGCGCAAATGAAGCCCTCGGTTTCAGACATCAAGCCAGCCGACTTCAAAAATGAGAAAGTCAGCTGGACGGACAAACCCTGTTCTTCCACATGANGGAGCTTTTTCCGAAATTTAGCGCAAACACGGTGAGTTTCACTTGTTTTGTTGTTTTTGTCAATTATCATTATTATTATTTTTTTTTTTTTCCTCGTGAATGAGATCGCTGAATGACCCTGGAAGGCTCCGACTTCACCTCGAAAAACACCCAGCAAGCTCAGCGATACAAACAAGTCCTAATCGCTCTGCAGTAGCGCTCCCTCCAACCAGAGGGTGAGCACTACTGCAGTCCAGAATCATGATGCCTAAGCAGTCGAAGGGACCCAAGAATGACAGCCTTTTGCATCTGGCCAGCCAGTATTAAGGCATTGCGCCTGCAGGCTGGAATCACCTCAAGCGCAGATACAAAAGACTGTTTCATGCCGCCAAGAGAGCCAATGATCAGGACGATCAGCTTGACCCTAAACCCGCGGTTCAACTGACGCAGCTCAAACAGGAGCAGCTGGTATTTGAGATGTTTCTCCTCTTCCTTCGCAGATATATTGCTCTCGGCTGG